>NW_016157122.1:0-25171 GCF_001687245.7 Rhagoletis zephyria | reverse complement strand
TTCTGATTAAAAAGTTTGAAATTTGGGTGAAAAATTGCAAAATTTTTATAATTTTTATACAAAGTTTAAAATCTGAATTTATATGGTGTTTGTTGTATAGCACGCTAGGCTTTTATAAAAAAATAATAAACATTAAATATACAAAAGACAAATAGCCAAAACTGGTCAAAATATCGCACTCCTATTATTTTGTGGACAACTGTATATCTACATGTGTTCATACAGACATTGCAATTAGTGGATATGCACTCCACGTACTAGTCGAAAGCAATGTCACGTGACTACACACCAACAAAGCCTATGTGGGAGTTTTCCGTTAATTAATAACGGCGGCAAATTATCAAAAGCACGTTTTTTATTACACAAATAGATAATGGAACAAATTAAATAAAAAATTAGTATGATGTACAAATTCGCTGAGCTGATCAGTGATTACCCAGTGATTAAGAAAGGGTATGCACAATGTGTATGTCTGTCTAGTTTTCTGCACAATAAAATTTAATTTAATTTTTTTCTTAAAATCAGATTAAAGTAAGAAAGTCATAAGATATGCAAACGCGAAACGCTGAAACGAATTCCGGCGAATTTAAATTTGAAAATTCTGCTTACATTCATATATGTGCATACATATGAAATTCTTGTAAAAAAAAACCAGAATCGTCAAGGCAATTAAGTCTCCCGACGCGTAAGTGTTAAAACGATTTTACTGCGAAAAGCTTTTCTGAAAATGAAAAACAAATCTATTTAACAAAAAACCCATTTGCTTCGGTACTTACAGCTTAGACAACAAGTCTTCATTGATTAAATTCATTGAAAACGCTAACTATCAATATGTAAATTTACTATGAAGCTAAATACGTTAGATAAGCAGGTATTTATTTCCATGTGTGCCTATGCGTATTTTAATGTTGTTCTCAATCGATCTATGCGAACGATGCAACCAGAAGGGTAGTCAAACAATCTGACGCAAAAGGTATTTTTTAAGGCAAATAAGAGGGAAAACCCTTATTATGTCCCACTACATATACTACAACAAATCCAACACATAAATTGTGAGAGCGGCTTATAAGCTATGGTACATATAAGGTCGAACAATGTTTGAAGTACACTGAGAGAAAAAACGCGTTGTAATATTAAGAAAAGTGTTATTAATTCACTGCCGGAAATAACGCATAATAAAAATGAATATTTTTTATTTGATTATCGTTTTAAACTGTTCGTATTTTTAAATATAATACTTTCATACCATGCATGCGACGGATTCAAAGTCAACATTTGAAAGCACATTTACATGTCAGAGGGTCAGAGTTCAAATCCCTTTTCCAGGCAGCATGTAAGTTAATTTGGTTTATCTTGATTATGGAACGCATCCGTGAAGTGCAAAAGGCTTCATTTTAATTTGGGCGTATTTGAATTGAATAATTCCATACTAAATACTAAAATTTGTATACTAAAATGTAGTATTATGAGTTGGGTTGGTTTGTTTTCAATTCAATTTTTTTTTTCTCTCAGTGTACTAAAATATATCGACTGCAATTTTTAACTTTCTAATCGATGTTTATGTACGTTCCAACTCGGTTAAATAGTGTGTAAATTGATCGAATGATGAATATATATGTATGTACATTAGACGTCTGCATGAATCCATTCAAAACGACAAATGAATCATTCATAAATATTCTAATTGAATGAATGTGATTGGCTTTGAATTTAAATGAATAGGTATGTTGATGTGATTACCGACATACTATGTAGCAAGATTCAAACGTTGTAAAAAAAAAATATTTCATGAATATGAATGACAATATTTTTTTATGAATATTAATATACATACTTTTTTGTTACTGGTAATCAACATGTGTATGAAAAATAGAACCATTGGATAAAAATGGAATTGGTTTGAATTATTTTAATGCATAAATATAATTCTATTTGCGCTGCCTGTGTACATATATAGCTCCGCCTAATACAACGTTGATTTTTGGTTGAGATATACAGGTTAGATTAGCTTGGCTAACCCGTACGATCTCACATAGACAATTAGTTTAGTGTTACCAAGAAAATGGAGGCCATTAAGTCATGATTCATATCTTAGCGAGCTTTAGCAATTTGTTGTGCTTTGATCTGGTATTTATTTCAGTTATGAAGAGTCAGAAAAGCCAAGTAACTCAGTCCTGATCTGCCGAAATTTGCCATGCATTCTTCACTCTGTGTAAGTCCTATCTTGAACCAGTGGCGGATCCAGCGGTTCCAGCGGGGGGCGTGGGTTCCGCCACTGACTGACACGCGTTTAACACCCAAAAACGTCTTCGGGCGCTCTGCAGCCATCGTGTCTACATACATACTCCAATAGTTAGCTCATAAAATACATTTGCATGTGTTGTTTGTATATTCTAAACGTTCTAACGCCTTTTCTATTTACTTTCCATTAAGCTAATAGCAACACTCAAAAGCTCGCGTAGATCGTTAGCAGGCTTAATGGATCGACCTTTAAGTTTTTTTCTGAAATAAGAGCTCAATCAATGTAATCAAATGCAGTGCAATTGGGAAGCGTTTTTGTGCACGCACCTTACTTAGTGATGGAACATGGAGCCAGCCAGCAAGGCATAAGAAATGAGAAATGCGAAAAATGCAAATTTAGAACTTTTATTGCACACAAAAATGCAGCGCAGCTGGAAGAAGCTAAAATTAACCGGAGGCATTTGCATTTGTTGCTTGCTGATCCAGCAGCACACCTTTATGTGATGTTTTTTTTCTTTTGTGTTTGTTGAATTTTTACGAAATTCTGTATTGCATTACAAAATTAATTTCTGCATCGATGCTCTTCAGCTTTCTCTCGGATATTCATACTTTCAATTCGCTTTTGACACAGCGTGAAGAATGAAGGACATCATTGGACAGATATTAACACCTACATACATGTAACTTATTATTCACGCACACAAGCAGGAAGTGTTGCATTAGTTTTTTTTTTCGATGTGCTTACCCTTTCATCAATGCATCAATCAATCCATTAATGTTATTGTCAATTTGAACGTTTCATCAATTTTTATTGCNCGCTTAATGGATCGACCTTTAAGTTTTCTGAAATAAGCGAAGAATAATGAGCTCGAATCAATGTAATCAAATGCAGTGCAATTGGGAAGCGTTTTTGTGCACGCACCTTACTTAGTGATGGAACATGGAGCCAGCCAGCAAGGCATAAGAAATGAGAAATGCGAAAAATGCAAATTTAGAACTTTTATTGCACACAAAAATGCAGCGCAGCTGGAAGAAGCTAAAATTAACCGGAGGCATTTGCATTTGTTGCTTGCTGATCCAGCAGCACACCTTTATGTGATGTTTTTTTTCTTTTGTGTTTGTTGAATTTTTACGAAATTCTGTATTGCATTACAAAATTAATTTCTGCATCGATGCTCTTCAGCTTTCTCTCGGATATTCATACTTTCAATTCGCTTTTGACACAGCGTGAAGAATGAAGGACATCATTGGACAGATATTAACACCTACATACATGTAACTTATTATTCACGCACACAAGCAGGAAGTGTTGCATTAGTTTTTTTTTTCGATGTGCTTACCCTTTCATCAATGCATCAATCAATCCATTAATGTCATTGTCAATTTGAACGTTTCATCAATTTTTATTGCAATGCAGCAATGCAAATGACAAACATATATACATACATACATACATTACATTACATACATATTATACCTACAGCAAATATCTTTCTAGTATCTTAAGTATGTGGAATTACTTAAGTAAGTTACTACTTNTATTGTCAATTTGAACGTTTCATCAATTTTTATTGCAATGCAGTAATGTATATACATACATACATACATATATTATACCTACAGCAAATATCTTTCTAGTATCTTAAGTATGTGGAATTACTTAAGTAAGTTACTACTTAGACGCGGTGGGTTGTCAGTGTTGAAGCCCACTTAATATCACGGTAAATATTTACAAGGTTTTTTATCTATTTTTTTTTTTAAGTTTTATTTTATTTTTTCTTTGCGCTCTGCTTTGCTTTGCTCGAGTGCTATCAATTTGACACTTGGCACATCTTCGGCATTTTTATCATCACTTTTAATGGCTATTCATAATATTCGTCGTTGGCACTTTTAAGTGTTTAAAAAACATTCAAATGATTCTGGCTCGCTAATCAATCACTCTAATGTATTGCTCTATATAAATATTTATGTACATATGTCGGGAGTAATGATTAATTTTACGCGCGTACATACATACATACATATGTATGTACATAGATATGTAAGTGTTAAAAAAATATTTTTGAAATACGAAGATGTTAATTTTTGAAGCACACTTCCAATTTTCAATGATTTTTTTAATTAACCTAGAACGCTAATGCAGACTACATACATATATATATATATATATATGCAAACACATACATATTTTATTTTAGCATTAATTAAATTTTTATACTCTCGATCGTGACGTATTAAACGACGTTAGTACTTAGCTCGACGACAACTGGCAGACATTTGTAATGAAGTAAATTTTTATTGTGCGTTTTAACGCAAGAAATTGTAATTATCAAAAGGCATTGCCTCTCAAATGATGTACAATCTGGACGCCCAATTTTTAGCCACTTTTTCCAGTTGGAGATTGTCTTGTTAACAGTTCTTTAATGAAACCATTCAGCTAAAAACTAAAACAAAAAAAAAAAAATAATAATAATTGATGCAACATTATGGCCGGCATCATCATCTACTTTTGTTAAAGAAGTTTAGGCTCCATTTACGCCTTTTCTACTATACACACTTTATTGATTAAGTAACCAAGAAACCTTGCGGCAAGAGACGTAATGCAACATACATATGTACATACATACATATGTTTTATGTCCGAGACGAGTTTAACCCGTAATGGTCACACCTCCAAAAAATAGCGTAATGGTCACACGGGGTCCAGTGGACCCCCAAGCCCACTAATAACAATTTAACACTTAAAAAACGTATGCATATGCTAAATATTCGATTTGGGCTGGGGTCCACTGCACTGACCATTACCATAAGGGTTAAAAAACGTGTGCTTTAGCTCTCGAAACCAAACGAGCCGCCTTATAATATTTCGTATAAACATACTCCATTTAATCTGGCTCTCTACTCACGATAACTATGCAATTTGTCATAATAATTGATCTATTTATGTATATTAGTCTCAGGTGGTTTAAGTATAGAACTGAACTTTAAGGCTGCTAACGCAAATATCTGTGATCATAAGCAGTAACCGCCTAAGTCGACTTAAGAAAGAATCGAGTTATGTATATATGCTATCGTATTCTGCAACTCCTATTCCATGTGTATGTGAAATCCCCATCACGCCAGCTGGGCTATTTAAAAGTTATAGACGAACATATTTTGGTTTCCCCATAAGGATAACATTACAGTCCAAATGCTTAAAATGTTCTTTCTCGAATTCAAAATTTTCGACTTAGCCTTAGGTTATTGCTTATGACCACAGATACATATATTAAGCTTTATTACAAAATGTTTATAACTCATACAGTATAAATAATTAAATTGTACTTGTCGCTGCGCTAATACACAAAAGCGCTCTAATGCTTCTCTGTGGCAAAAGTAGAACATTTATTACAAATTGAAATTTGATGGTATCTTAAATCAGAGCTCTTCACTATAACAGTGAGTTTTGAATTTTCTCCTCCTCCTAAGCTCCTAAGCTGCGCCAGAGCTTTTACCATTATTGCCTAAAGTAAGTGAAAGCCTAACCTTGTGGAGAGAGTAGAGGCAGCAAGCAATTTTCCATGAAAATAATTAAATCCGAAAAATTTTAACTACATATACATATAAGTGAAAGCTAAATACCCGTAAAATGTGCACAAAAGCTTACTATTTAAAACATCAGAGACCTAGAAAGTAATCTCGATTTTCTTAACTTATTTTTGTACCATAGTCCTCCATTAAACTGAAAACTAAAATCTCGTAAAAAAAATAATAAGGCAACTAAGCTGAAAATGGGTAATATTTTTGATACTTATTATATTTTTGTTTTCTGTATTCACTAACATCGACCGTGTTTTTAGACATAATGCCCCTTAATAAGTCCTATTTTTGTATAACGATTAGTTGTGAAAGTCAGATTAGTCAGGAAGCAGAATTGGCCACTTCATTAATACGCTTGCAGAGCTTCGTTAAGTTTTTGTTCTTATTAAATATTTGACGCTTACATTTGGCCGAGCTTCTACGTTTTGTAGCGTGTTTCTTGAAGTTATTGAATTAATAAACTTTATCACGTCATAAATACAAACGGAGCTTATTTCGTAAAAATCTTTTTGTTTTGGATGTTGCTCGGACCCGCAACCTAACCTGGATCTTACTTAGCTATAGTACGAAGCTCTAACCATTTTGTTGATTTCTTTCTTAAATTTTTTTATAAACGGAAAAATTTGAAAAGCCCTTTCGCTGGCCTTCACTGCTTTGTAGCTTGCACTGCGACTATGAGTAAAATGTGTTTTTGAAGAACGCGATATGTATTACGAGAGCCCTAACCGCCGAAGAGATGTAAGCGATTTTTTTTTTTTCAAAATTATATTTTTAATGCAGAAACGCATCTAGATGATCTAGGAATAATTCTGCATTAAAAGAAATTTGGAAAATATGTCGCTTATATCTTTTTGGCGCTTAGGGCTCGATATACCCGTATGTACATATGTATGTATGATAGGGCTTTATGAATAAAAACTAAGCAATTGCTTTTTCTTAAAATTTCAGGCCTTTTACTTAAATATTTTTTTTTTATGTACATATGTTATAACTTTGGACCACGTCAACCGATTTCGATAATTTTTTTTTCTATCGGATGTCGGTTGTTGTGTTTTTTACTTAAAAAATACTTGTTTAAATAAGTCGAGTAAAAGGTGTCTGAAATTTTAAGAAAAATCAATGGCTTCCGTTTTATTCATAAGGCCCGTTGTACTTTTTTTGTTCGAAAAATTACTTTTTTGTATTCCGAACTAAATATTTATGTATATTCGCAAAGATAACATCAGTAGATTTTTTCCTCAATTTCAGCACATACTGATTTTTTTATTACCTTTTTGGCATGACAACTTCCTTAAAAATATGTATTTGTTGAACATTGTATGTGTAACGGATGTATGCTTTGCTGCTAGATAATTTTCAATACATTTCTCTTCTTCTTCTACATGTAGCATCTCAATCGCTACGGAGATTCTATGGGTTCACTAGCACATCGAGCGCTCCTACAATATGTGGATACTAATGACCTATCTGGTTTGCGCGCTATCTTAGATAGTCGGCATTTATCCGTCGATGATCGTGATGAGGTGAGTTTGAGTGGGCCAAGGGTCGAGGTCAGTCCCCCTAACCCAATTTTTTTTTGTTTGTAGAATGGCACCACTGGACTTATGGTTGTTGCTGGACGTGGCTTAACTGTTTTTGTGCGCGAATTCTTGGCTCGCGGCGCAGATGTCCAAGCTGAGGACAATGACAACTGGACCGCACTGCTGTGCGCGGCCAAGAATGGCCACTTCGATATCGTACAGCTGCTTATCGATCATGGTGCTGACATTGAGCATCGTGATATGGTAAATATTCATTTCATTATCCAGACGTAGAGCTGTTGACATGTTTCGTTCTCTTCTCTTATCTCTTCCTCACTCCCCGCCAGGGCGGTTGGACGGCACTAATGTGGGCTGCATATCGTGGTCACACCGATCTGGTGCGCTTTCTGCTAGAGAAAGGCGCAGATGTGAATGTACATGGCAATTACCATCTGGGTCCCCTTCTGTGGGCAGCTGGTCGTGGGTTTAAGGAGATCGTTGAGCTCTTGGTGCAGCGCGGTGCTAAAGTGAATGTGGGCGACAAGTATGGCACGACTGCGCTTGTGTGGGCGTGCCGCAAAGGTAATGCTGAGATTGTCGATACGCTGCTGAAAGCCGGGGCTAATGTCGACACGGCGGGCATGTATTCGTGGACGCCGCTGCTGGTGGCCACTTCAGGCGGACATACTGACTGCGTGACGTCGCTGCTGGAGAAGCGACCAAATGTGAATGCATTGGACAAAGATGGCATGACGGCGTTGGCAATTGCGAGTCGCGAGGGCTTCCAGGTGGGTGCTTGGGAAATGCATGCGGGGATTTATAATGAATTTTTTAAACTTTCCATTGATTCTGTTGCACATAACACTGTCCATGCATTGAAATTGACGCTTTCTCTTTGACAGGAAATATGCGCTTCTCTAATCGCTGCTGGCGCCTATATCAACATTCAAGATCGCGCTGGCGACACGCCCCTCATACACGCCGTGAAGGGTGGCCATCGAGGTGTTGTTGAGGCATTACTAAAAAAGCACGCTGACGTCGATATTCAAGGCAAAGACCGCAAAACGGCTATCTACACGGCGGTGGAGAAGGGCCATGTGCACATCGTCAAAATACTCCTCTCCACCAATCCCGATCTCGAGGCGGCGACCAAAGACGGCGACACTGCTTTGCTGCGCGCTGTACGCAACCGCAATTTGGAAATCGTACAAATGCTGCTCGATCGCAAAGCGAAGGTGACGGCGAGCGACAAACGCGGCGACACCTGCCTACACATTGCCATGCGCGCTCGGTCCAAGGCGATCGTTGAGGCATTGCTGCGCAACCCGAAGAACAGTCAGCTGTTGTATAGAGCAAATAAGGCCGGCGAGACACCATACAACATCGATACCATACACCAGAAGACCATACTCGGACAGGTGTTTGGGGCGCGGCGCTTGAACACAAATGAAGACTCTGAAGGCATGCTCGGCTACGAGCTGTACTCATCTGCTTTGGCCGATGTACTGAGCGAACCAACACTGACCACGCCCATCACAGTGGGTCTGTACGCCAAGTGGGGCAGCGGTAAGAGTTTCCTGCTAAACAAGCTGCGCGATGAGATGAACAACTTCGCACGCCAGTGGGCGGAGCCGCCCTTCAAGACTAGCGGTCTAATGTTTCTTGTAAACCTGCACATAGCTCTGGTGCTTGCCACCATTGTCGGCTTGTCGTCCTGGTCTGCCATGTGGGGCGCAATAGCAGCGGTGCTATACCTAGTTTTAACCTACCTCCTGCTAGCCAGTATTAAGTACGCTAACAACCACATGGACGTCTATTGGGCCTATTCGGTGCAACATGGTATTAAGAAGCGCATAGGACGCCTACGTCTCATCCTACAGGTGGCGTTTTGTCACCCACCAGGTGCGCAAGCAGACGCCCAAGCGAAGCCGGTACGTTTTCACTTTGCGGAGGCGAGCAGCGCATCGCCGACAGGAGAGGGCGCCGTTACGCATATGTTGGCCGCACTTTTCGAGGCCATCGAGTCGCACTATGGCTGGCTATCGACACGCTTGTATCGGGCCTTTCGGCCCAAAGCGGTGAAGGCGACATCTGGTTGGCGGTGGCGGCGCATGTGCTGTATGCCAATTGTGATTATCTTCGAACTGGGTTTGTTAACGCTTATAACGGGCATATCGCTGGTAGTGGCATACTTTACGTACGCCTCAGATAAGGAACAAGAACGGATGCTCGTCTCGATTTACGTCATTTGCGCGGTGTTGGTGTCTATTGTCTGCACGAACTTGCACATACTGGCCAAGGCGTTTGGATCACTGTTCATTTCGCAGGGTCGGCATTTGAGGAAGTCGGTGCGGCATAATGAGGGTGCGCCACTGACAGCACTGGGAACGGAAGTGGCTCTGATGACCGACATGGTTAAGGTAAAATATCTTTGCAAATCTTACATCCTACTTAATATTTTGAATGTGAGAGCTTGTGAGTGAGTGTGTGAGTATGTTACTACCTCACATAGCCAATATTACTGTATATTTTTAGGCAGTTGACATCTAATTAAATTGTTGAATTTAACTTAATTAATAACTCAAAGGAAATATTAAAAAATATAGAAGAGAGCTTTGTTACGAAAACATTCGTAAAGAGCGTTGCCACTTGATTAAAACTTTATTTTCCGTTTAATTGAAAAGTTAAGTAAAATACGGATCCCCTATCAAAGGCTAGTTAGAATTTAATAAGAGAAGATGGCACAACGCCGAAACCGGTTTCTCTGCAAACCAAACTTGACAAGGGATTACGAAAATTCGTTCCAAAATAAATCATCTTATCACCCAGTGGGGAAAATTCAACAAACACCAACATACTTTAATAATATTTTCCTTCTCCCTCACGCAGTGCCTCGACGCGTTCACGAACCAACAAAGCCGGCTTGTAGGCGTGGTGGACGCCTTGGACTCCTGCGATACAGAGCGCATTCTCTCGGTGCTTAATGCCATTCAAACTCTGCTCTCCTCCCCAAATCGCCCCTTTGTTGTACTCATCGCCGTCGACCCGCATGTGATCGCTAAAGCAGCCGAGGCTAACAGTAGACGTCTCTTCACCGAAGGCGGCATCGGCGGACACGATTTTCTGCGTAACCTCATTCACTTGCCAGTGTATTTGCAAAACTCGGGCTTAAGGAAAGTGCAACGCGCCCAAATGACCGCAATGCTCTTCAAGCGTAATTACAGCGAATTTCCCAACGAAGATGGCCCGACACTGGGACATTCAGTGTCGGCTCGTCGCTTATCGAACGCATCAGAAATTATGTCTAGCCAAGAAAAATTACGTACGTCCCATAATCCGGGGCGCAGTGGTGGAAAGAAATTACGTTTGTCCGAATCGGTGGCCAGCTCGATCGGCTCGAACCTGCATCGGCTGGGACAGAACCCGCAGGGGGTGCTTGATCTGTCGCGCATGATGCTAACCGACGACTACTTCAGTGACGTGAACCCACGCAGCATGCGGCGACTCATGAATGTCATTTACATAACAGGTGAATTTCGAAAATCGCTGTAATGGTTTGTTTGATACTAATAGCTCATTGCGTTTTTACTGTTTTTTAGTGCGCCTGCTGAAAGCATTCCAGATAGACTTTAGTTGGTATCGCTTAAGTTCGTGGATAAACTTGACCGAACAGTGGCCGCTGCGTGCCAGCATGATTGTGTTGCAGCACGACAACTTCATGGACTCATATGACGACAATTTGCCACTACAAGCTGTCTATGAAAAGTGCGCCCAATTTGTTTATTTGTTTATTTGCTGTTTTTTTTTAATGTACATTTACTCTTGCCGATAGAGTGCGCCCAAAGATTGCTTGTCTACGCGAAGCTGCACCGCTGCTCGAACTCGATCGGGACGAGCGCAAGCTGGACGCCTTTTTGCAGTTGCATAAATCGGATTTGCTCGTGGCGGATTTGAGAATATTCCTGCCATTTACAATTAATCTAGACCCATACTTGAGAAAAGTATTAAAAGGTGCGCGCAATATATATTCTTAAACAAATCCATATATTGTATTGAACTTGTCTTCTTTTGATTCGCAGAGGATCAGCAATCGATCGAGGACGAAGGCACACTTATGCTACAAAACAAGCCGAGCGTTAACCCAGCCGTACGCATACCTCCACCAACGCCTACGTATGTGCCTTCACCAGCTGCTTATCCACCGTATCAGTTGTTCCACAACGATTACGAGTTGAGACAGCGAAACGCCAGCACGATCTCCGAAGCGGCTTTGACACCGTTGATCGGTTCGCCGAGTGAATCTTTTGCAGTGAGTGTTGCCACACATAATTAAATATGTGTTGAAAAACAATTGATTAACTATTACTCTTAAAAAAAAAAAAAAAAAATCCAGGATGACGTTCTACAAACAAAACTTTCCGACCTAACTGTCGAAGGCGTCATAAGTTTAATAGAACGAGTCGACGATCTGCGTCCCGCTTTACCCAAATTATCGCCGATCCTCAAAGAGAACGCAATCAGTGGGCGAGTACTGAAATACTGCGATATAAGCGACCTAAAAGCAGTAAGCAGAAAATTCAGAACATCCTTAATTTTTATTATTATTATTTTTTTTGTTAATTTCTCTTACAACTATTTTATTAGGTTTTAGGACTCAATTTCGGTCACTGGGAATTGTTCCGACTGCTTATAAATACGCTGCGCGACTGTGAGAAAATGCAACGCAAATTCAAGCCAACACCTGCGATAGCCGATGTGCCAGCTACTAGCACGGCGGCGCCTAAAGACAACACAGATTCACATACGTTGGCACCTAATCAACCGCATTCGCGTAAAAATTCCACCACCAGCCATATGGAAAAGCAGGTTTGTACCAAACTTCATTTTGCGTACAAGCCGGTTGCTTATTAGCTTCGGAAATACGCAATTGCATTGCAGCGTGTGCTTGAATAGAGATCAAAAGTAGTGGCGGCATTTCTATGTGCTCAAGTTCAAATGCAACACTGCAAATTGATTGATTGTTTTTTTTTGGAAAAATATGACAGTATTAAATAAAAAATAATAAAATTGGAGCACATAGAATGGTTGCAACAATAACACCTCAGTGTCCAAAACACATTTCATAATTGCACAGATGTACAAAGCAATTCGTTTTCATGCATATTGTATATTTTTTATTTAATTTAAAAACCATTCCAACAATGCAGCCAAAAGTACACGATTATGAGTATCTGCAGGTAAAAATCACTAAAATTGAATTTCATTCATAATTTACTATTTTTCTAAATGCATCTTAATATTTGGATACGATTATCTTTTCAACTATAGTAAGCTATATGTATATTAAAATACGATTTTCTAAGTGTTTTTAAAATTGTTAAAACCTGCACGAACTGTTTTCTTTTATAAATGTGATGACCTGTTCATAATTAACTGATTGAAAATCTCGGTCATAAACTTTTTACTTTAGCGTGTGTCTATACAATATTTCGTTTTGTATTTTAGATGCTCCTACATTTTTTTAACGCAAAATGTGCAAATCCATTGCTGATGGTTTTTTTTTTGTTTTTTTTTTTTTATATTTGTTCCTTGTTTCCAAACAAATACAAAGTCGGTTTAATTTACGGATTATCATTTATCAACTACTATAACTATTTGAATATTCAATTTTACGAACTCAAATTCTTGAATATCCTAAAGTTTTATGCCGCCTCCGAACAGCAAATGCCTGCCGAGGGGCGACCGCTGTTAGAAAAAACGTTTTCTAATTTAGATGTTGCTCGGATCAGGGCTCGAACCCAGGTCCTATGGAGTGGTAGTCGGTACCTCTATCAACTCAGCAACAGCGGCCTTATTACACTGATAAACAGTGGTTTCGTTACACAAAACTAAGTTATTTTTTTTTTTTTTTTAGATAATATTACCTAACCACATATAAACCCCTTACTTAGTTTTATTCAATTACCCTCAGTTTTTCTTAAAACTCGACTGAAGTGATTACGCGTATTTTGCTTACCAAAGTGTGATTCTAATAAATTTATGTTAAATTATTATTGACATTAAAACGGAATCGTTTGTAATTTTCTTGGAAACCACAAAGCCGAAAACTTTGAAGAGTTGGTCAGCAACCTTTTAACACCCTTACCTAACCTTAGAATCTACCGCCCATACTAACGTTTGGCCATTATTTCCCTGTGGCCCGAAAAAAAACTTAAAATTGTGCCTCAGTATTATTTTAGGGTTGCTATTTAGGGCCGTTTTCTTTATCTCTGGTTAACACTAATCTCCAGTTTAACATCATTACCGACGTTTTCGACACAATGTTATATGCATGGAGGTCACTAACATCGGTAACGATGTTTAACTGGGCATTAGTGTTAACCAGAGATGGTGAAAACGGCCCTTAGTGGTCGTAATTGAAGTGCTAGCAGACTACCGATTTTTATTTTTAATTTAAATTGATTTGGAGTATTAAATGTATACTAAATTTTCGTGTATTTTTCACTGTGGTTTCACGTTCATTAGTTGTTGAAACGTTATTTTTTTTTCATGTACATATATATGTATGTATAAATATGTCTTCATATGCATAAAGTGGCAAAAAAGAACGGCAAACCATACATGATTTTTAAATGGCATTTATGTTATATATTAAGTATGTATGTATGTATGTATGTACATATTGCTCGTTTGCTCCAATAGCGTATAATTCAAAAAATCGAAAAATTCGAGAAAAAGGGCTTTACAAATAAACATACATAAGTAATAACTAAAAAATATAAGAAGTATAATGTTAAAATTAAATCCAGATGATACAGCTGCCATTTAACTTTACTTAAGAGAACTTTTTTTTCTTGCTATGACTGCCAAACATAGTGAAAATGGGTAAAATTACAAGGAAACCAATTTCCTTCTTAAGAGACACAATTAACAGAAATCGATTANGCTTTTTTTTTCTTGCTATGACTGCTAAACAAAGTGAAAATGGGTAAAATTGCAAGGAAACCAATTTCCTTCTTAAGAGACACAATTAACAGAAATCGATTAGACGACCTAAAAAAAAATTTATTATGACGTTCTACCAGCAAACGAGCGTTATGCCAAAAATTACATATCGTCCAGTTTCTGAGTTAACGGAACGATATGTACATATAAGGGATGGAAAAATAAATTTAAAAATATTAAAAATATTGGGTATTTGTGCAGAACGTGCTTTCAAAAAACAAAAAAAGGGCTGTGAGAAAAGGGCAATTGTACCTACTTTTCCATCACTGCTACATACATACATACTATATATTATCGCGTCTGTGAAAAGGGTGTTATTGGCCAACAATTTTTTTTTTCACTCGGGGCTAATCGCCATGCATTTTTAAGACCTTGATATACATAAGAAACCGTGATGCACCAAATGTTAGTATTTTGGTCGATAACACCCTTTTCTCAGAAGCGGTCTCATACATATGTACATTCATATATACATATGCATATGCAGGTGGATAAAATTTAATTTTTTCGCAGTTGGTTATGTTTGTATTTGTATGAGTATGTACATACATATGTAGAATAAAAAGTTGATATTCGTTTGTGTTGTTAATACATTCTTCATTCATCCACCTTCTCCCTGCGATGTCCTTTATTTTCACTTATTTTTTTTTTTTTTATTTAATTTACAGGTCACGCTCGAAGAACAAATGATTTGTGGCGCACTGCAAACCCTTAACGAGGAGGCTTTCGAGGACGTAGCTAGTAGTGAGCGACCCAGTCCTTCGGGTTTACCTACAGGTGAGATGTTAGCTGCAGCTGCACAACTGCAATTAGCGCCCATACGTGAGTCATCGGAATTCGGTTCCCCATCCGATGATCTCAAATATAATCACTTGCTAAATTATGCCAACAATAACAACTGCGGCAATTTTTCCACACAACACCACAATCACGGTGGCAGCACGCATTCGCTGCAAAGTATTGGTATTGGTGGTGGTGGTGGTGGTGGAGGTATACATATGGGCAATGGAGGCAGTGGCATATTTTTTAGTGGAGTTCATAGCACTGGTACTAATGGTGGTGGTGGTGGTGGTGGTGCTAGTGATATTTATAAATTGCGGCATAGTATTGTTGGTGATGCCAGTACTCAAGCAGCCGTGCAAATGCTTACAACGGGTGGCCACAGCCACAATCGCAATCAGCGCCATCACTCGGTGGGCGACGACTTACTCTATGACACTCTAACGCCACAAATGCGATCGCCCATGCAACAGCAGCAACAGCAACAACAGCAACAACAACAACAACAACGTAATACTGTGCCAACAGTTGTTGTGATCCCAAATGCAAATGGTGATCAGGATGTATCCGATACGCCTCTATAGAAAACAATGGATATAGAGTGGAATCAGAGCAGTAAAAATCACGAAATATGCTACTGTCATATTTGACTTAACTATATATACATCTATATTTGTTACATACATACATACATATATGTATATTGAATGTATGCATATAGACCAGTCAGCAGCACCACCAGCACAGCACATACATTTTCGGCACACAAATCCTCCCACGCATACATACATATACACTCATAAATTTGGTTTGCACCCTTAAAGGAACACGCTGTTTTGTTAGTACAGTTAATGTCTTACATATCTTTAAAACGCAAATATTTAAAGTCGTATGTGGTGCTTATTTTTAATCTAAAGCGCTCAGTGTATTCAGTTACTAAATCGAATTTACATATATAGAATTATGTATGTGTGTTGTGAGACTTTATTGTTGACAGTCTGAAGGGAAACTTGTAAGACTGTAGCTGATAAATTCATGGACATTGTTATTTTAGTCAGCTGTAGAAACCTAATAGAAGATGTTACTCTAGACGAGTATCTGTTGATCGATGCGATGAAGCATGCACACGTACATAGACCAGACAAAACTGTTCGACCATTCAATGGATTAAATATTATTTAGGTGACATTTCTATATATTTGTATTTTTTTGGTAATAATTCACCAACGTATAAAGAAAGACGTAGGCCTAAGTTAGTAATTTTGCATGAGCTGCGTCTTTTCGGCAACGACAGAAGCAGATGGCGACGTTAAAGAGTAATCAGATAATCGACTTCAAAATTTAGCGCTATCAATAGGCAGGTACTGCGACTCTTCTGACACAAAGAAAGGTAATATAGAATTCAATATAATTTTCCCCACCATAAATCAGAATGGTAGAGGGTGATAGGTAATAAGATCAACGGAAATAAGGCCAATTGACTTTATTTCCCACCCTGATGCGCCAGGTTGCCAGAATTGCCCTGTTAAAGTATTGTGTGGGGTTTTTTTTATGTTCTTCGAAGTAATTTCTTTTTATAAAGATCCAAGTTCAATCAATGATATATTATCAACTTTTTCTCGATAGCCTTTGCGAAAATTCCTGCGAGTTTCATAATTCTCGGTTTGTAGAATAGCTTGTTCTCTTGTTGGCACAACAGCTTGGAATGCAGTTGTAGCTGTGCTCGATGCTCAAAAACGTTATATTTCTGCATGTCATTGTGGAATTAAAACTTCTTTCGAAACTGATATTGTAAACAGATATGTATGTAGATACTTCGAAAAAGAACTATCAGCTCCAAGCTTACATTGAAGCATAAAGGGTAAGATTTTAAATGGTCTTTTATTTCCACACAAAATTTGTTGCAAAGGCCCGAAATAAATTTTCTTCTTACAAAATAAACGAAGGCCTGTTTGGAAATATTCATATTTTTTAAAACATCGTTTTAATCTTTGTTCAGGGAGGAGAGACTGAAACTGACTGAAAAATTGTTTTGAAAAATGTCTCCCGCATTTGTACTGATAATCAACTTAATGAAGAATATTAAAATCACATTCCATTAGACCCCTTTTAGACACGTCACAAGTCTTGTTTTCAAGTCCGCTCGGTTCGTAGGCGAGGGAGATGAGAAGAGAGCGGAAGAGTATGTACATTCGTCTCACCTCCTGCGCCTACGAACGAGCGGACTTTAAATCAAGAAATGATGTGTCTGAACGGGGTCTTAGGGCGGACTGACAACTACATATGCACATACAGCTATGTAAATAAATACATATGTTTGACACATTTTTTTTTTTATCAATTTATCGACTGCATGTTAACGAGAGTCCGAGCTTGCCAATGAGCAAATACAATTTTTGGAAAAACAATCAAATGTTTTATTAAGCTTTAACTGCGTTGAATGTGCTGCATAGTCAATTTGAAGGTGCATTTTTTCTTTTTAAACACGCTTACAATTTATTATTTTTGTTCTTCTTGCCCCTTTTGCAATATTTCGATTGGCGCTCAAACTATTTCAGTATTTTATTCTTATTTTCTATGGATTTATGGCTACACGATCACTCGAAACACAATAGGCTGATACGCTGATAAAGATTTAGATAAGAGACTAAATTATTATGTTACACACAACTATTTGTTACTAATATTACATACATATGTATGTGCATAGAACTGTATAAGTACTTCCATTTCGAAACAAAAAAAAAAAAACATCCACATGCCGTATTTGTAGTTCAGCGATTGTTGAGTCTGGAATTAGTAAACAAGATTAATATCGCAAAAGTGCATAATGCATGTTTAATTATTTAAGAAAAAAAAATAATAGAAATAAAACTGATGCCTAGCAAACATACAAATGCAATAATAAATAATGCTAAAAATGTAGAAATACTAACTATTGGTAGAGTCATACATACGAAAAAGGCTATAACTAACTTTAGCGCAATGGAAAAAACAACAAAAAAAAAATATATAATTTTGATTACGATAACAAATACTACAATGTATGTAAAGCATTTTCTTGCTTTGTTGGTGAACGAGTATTAATATAGTAAACAAAGAACCGAAAAATTTAACACAAATTAAATAAAAAAAAGTGTGATAGATAATATACTAGAAATTTTAAAAGGATTACCAAAAAAAAAAACACAAATTTTTAGAACGATAAAAGTAATAATGTGCTATAGAATTAGAAACATAAAATAAAAATGGTATAAATCATGCAGTGTTAGTTTCATTATTTGGCAATTTACTGAAAAAATACCCCGCTGATCCGATTACTGCAATTCATTAGCATAAATATTAGTTTATTTACCTGCTTTGCTCGAATTTGGTTAAGTGAAGTCAAGTCATTTGTCGTCATTTGTTTTTGGTGTTGGTATTGGTGTTGGGCATTTGGCTGAGTTTCGTCGCATCCGCTGCATTCGCTTTAGGCGCTGCTTATTTTTGGAGCAGATAGATATGTCACAAATTCTCTTTATTATACTCTATGTCGTCGCTAGACACGAATAAAGGCGCACCATTGTTTTGACGGCGAAAAAGGACGCATTGACTTTAAAAAAAGGCGTTAGCCCAGTTGACGGCTGACTGAAGCTCGCGGCCTTTATTCGTGTCTAGTGACGATGTATCTATGTAGATATTGTTATTGTCATAGCGGCATTTGCACCAATTTATGTCCATACTTTTTGCTATTACTTCTCCCAGGACAGTTGCATGCATGTTCTCTTTGTTACAGCTTTGCATTTTATCTATATGTATGTACGTATGTATGTATGTATGTATGTACATACCCTATAAACATTTTGGTGAACGTTCGAAAATGACCGTCGATATCCAATATGCATATCGAATTAAAAGCGAACCAACCATAACCAACCTTAGTTTTCCAACGTTCATAGTATATTGGAAATACACTCGAGATGGGTTCGAAAAAAAAACAAATGAAAACCATAACAACAAGAGGGAAAGTGAAATCCAGCTCATTCTCGATGGGAAATATTAGAAAATCACTCTCTCTCTCATTAATTATTCAATTCGATAATGGGCTGGATTTTGAATTCTTATCGAAAATACATTGGACAACGATGGTTTGCTTTCCAATCATATTCGAATTGTTAACCAAGCCCAACGTTTATTGGGTATGTATGTATGTATGTATGGGTGTGGGATTTTTGTGTTTTGTATTGAATCTTCTCTTAAGAGATAATTTTACGTTTTGGGTATTTTATTGTAGTTTTAATGTAATCCATCTGTAAATAAAAATGTGGGTGATGTAACTGAAGTGTAAGTTGAAGTAGCTAAGCGGTACCGTACCGTTGATTTTCGATAATTAATTTTTTTGTTCACGGTGTTACGCTTTTTTCCAAAACATGCAAAAATGCCGCGTTCCAGTTTATATTTTGGCCACTGTATGTATGGTAGGGTATTTTTACATTCGATTTCCTAAGCCTTAACCCCTACCTCGATGCTACTATAGTCGAAGATATCACATATAAATATTGGCCCCGATTGAAGTCGGTTAAGGCGTGTCGTACAGGTGTCAAAGTTCAGATTACCCTATGAAGCGGTTTTAAGCGACTATAATCGGGACCAAAATTTATATGTGATATCATTGATTTTAGTAGTATCGATTTTGGGTACTAAATGAAAAAAAAAATTATTTAATTTTTTTTAGTCCATAGAGGCATTTCCCTTGACCAGCGGAAAGCAGCTTTAATTGTTATCTAAATTATCGATAAACCGAATTTAACTCGAACAAACGCAGCCATTTTATAAGGCGAATTCACTTGCGTTTTGGTAAACAAAATTTAAAAGAACCAAGACGAAATCGGACGTAGTAGTTAAAGCGAATGGAAACGTTGGAAAATTACGAACCATTTAGAATCAAAAATTATACAGAGGTAGCACAATGCGGAGGCACCGACAACCAAAAATAAAATCGAAAGTTGTTTTGGGAAATTTCGTCCATGTTTAGTGTTGAGTTAAATGTACACACTGTGTTTGTAAATAACACTTGTTGTTGGTTCTTAGAATTAAGATTACTTTTAAAATGAATGGCTCTTAAACTTATTATGTTAAAATCGCCGTAGAATTTGGCATTTCTCAAGTTTTTCGAATGGTCTCCGTTAGGCATCAACTCTGATTATGCTTCTGAAACCTTTCATATCTAAAACTTTATTTTCAAAAACATTCTATGTGTTAGAAATGATTTGCAAATTTTAGTTTTAAGAATGCCTACTTGGACACATACTTAATTTATCTACTGTACGTATGCATGCCTACCTTTAATTATATTCATAGATTCTGAACTGCAGATGCCTAATAACGCCACAATGCCGTCAGCGTCGCCAATCGCACAACGACGCGACTCCATACTGAAACACCAGAACAGCGTGAAAACTGATAAGCGAGTCAGCATCAAACAGGGCAGCCAGAAGAGCAGCGGCAATAAGTTGCAAATGACTTCAAATCTAGAGTACATCTCAGAGAAAGCCTCGTCGTTGTCATCGTCTGCCTCAACGTTGCCATCAAGCGGTTCGACGACGCTGGAGCGTCGGCCTAGTAAAACGACAGCAGGTTTGTAATGAGAACATTTTGTAAAAAAAAAAAAAGTTTTCATACGAATATTTAACTTTATATTTTATACTTTCGGTGTCAGGTCCACGTCCTGCCTCGCTGGTCATCACAAAGAACGACAATAAGGGATCACAATTCAAATTAGTGCGCTCTTCCTCGGTGGACTACGAGGATATCGAGAGCCAAGTGCCGACGCGCACGGTAAACAAGATTATACTCGCTGAGCACTTGCAGGAGGATGAATCCGCACCGTTAGTATTCACTGTACACAAATGAGAGCAACCTTTGGGGCCTGTTCACCTGCCGACTGACGGCGGTCGTGTGGGATGTCTACTTGAAATTGGTAAATAGGAGTTAGGCTGTGTATGGGTAAAGAAGTCTTCGCAGCAAAGCAGGCAAAAACGTCGCAAAACGAAGGTTCACAATCCCATAGCCAACTTTAGAAGAGCGCGCGAAGCGCAAATAATGTTCAGCGGAATTGTCAAAATACTTTTTATACCTTTTATTTTTTAGATAGCAAATTCGCCTACATATGTTTTCTGTAAATGAATAGTGCTAGCGCTGGTGCTTTACATATATATACATATATACAAGGATATATTTTTTCAAATTTTCAATTACACTTACAAACATATACATATAAAACTATTTAGCCAAATATTTTTTAGAGTAATAACTATTGTATTGTGAGTTGACTTATATTTTTGTGTATATATATAATATTGTAGTGTTTAACTGAAAATGATTCGCAACGATGCCTAAGAATCGAGTGAGCCTAAATGTTTATATATGTATCTATGTATTTAGACGCCTAATTCAAAAAGTAAAAATAACAATAACAATTATACCGTTAATATAGTTTATTGTTGACGTTTTTTTTTCACTAAAAGTTAAATAAAATGTTTGGTGAAAAATATTCGAGTGCTTTGGGTGCCAACCCACATCTTACCATTTAAGTATTTAATTATAAAAAATATAGTTCAATAAAAGCAAATGTTACAAAAAATATACATTTTAGCATACACAAAAAAAAAACTACATACATACATGCATATATACATACATATATGTATGGGGACGTATTGCCAACGTTTTCCAAAATGTATTAAGTTATAGATTTTTTATAGATTATACAGTTTATTAATTAATCGTTAGTGGAACGAGCAAGAGAGACTACAGTCGTTTTTTGCAACAAATTGCACTAAAACTGTTTCTGCTTTTGATAGAAAGTAAATATTGAATTAATATAAACTATACTTTTGAAGAACGTTTGCGATATGTATGTAGACTCAAAAACTATAGTATATCTATTGATACGATACATAAGACATATACGCAAGCTTCAAGAAGCTATTATAAACACAACTTGTAGCAGAAAGGAATAAAGAGTGGCATTAAGATTTAAGTCACAATTGGAAAATGTAGCCGTTCTTTTAATTATTGACACAAATATTTCGCTGAATTCTTTTTTGTGCATTAGCATAGATTCCGCTGTTCCTATAGCTACTATATACTCCAGTCACTGTTCAATACAGCTTGGGTCGGGCACTGGGACACTGATGACTTGTGTTTCATAGCGAATGGTTATTTCTCAGACCTTTCTAGCTTCTCTACTATGCGTAATCTAACCTACGAAGTCAGCTTCGACATTCCAGGTGGTAAGGACGAAGGAGATTAAGCTGAACTTAAGCATTCGGTCGGTGGCACTACAAGCGTTGTAAATTATGCCAAGCCTGTATGGTCGCCAGCGGCTGGTAGAAACTTCAAAGCTGCTAGACAGGACACAGGACACCATCTGATGTCATCTAAAGATCAATATCAAGTAGCTTACCACTATGCTGAGCAAGCTGTTTCTGTTGCACCCAAAGCATACATGAAAAGAACTAGCAAGTATAATGCTTATTTACAAGCGAAGATTTTCATTTCAAAGGTGGCGGCAAGTCGTGACTCGACACGAATAACTAATATAGAACTCTTCGGTAAAGGCCTGGACTTACAGTTGGGTAGGTGGTGTCATGGCATGTCCTAATTGATGGTAGTTGTGACCAAATTCCTTCTCTGTTTTCATTCGTTTCTCCAAATTTATTTCTTAATTTTAAATTCGTTTTATTTCAGCGGCCAAATATATTCAGCCTAATTGAGAGTGTCTAGTCGAGTGCAAGTCGTTTTTCGAGAGTCGAGTCGTATCGAGTAGAAAGTTTTCGACGAATAAAGTATACAAATTAACTAATATAACTATTAATACAACTACGTAAAATATGAATATTACTGAAATATTTTACAGGTCATCAGAAAAAAGAGGATAAAGTGTAAAAGTTGATGAAAATGCGAACACATTTCGAGGCAGCAAATAAATGTGATAAGCCCGATATGGAGTAACTTTTATGACGATATGCAAGTGTTCATAAGTTACTTAACTTCTTCAGGTTTTCTGCTTTTTACCAAGTTTAATAAGGAACAACTCGAATGGGTCTGGGGCTAAACGACGCAACGCAGAATCAATCACTCTTGCCAAAAACTGCTACTTTGGACTGAGTAGGCAGTTTAGAAATAAAGTCCTCTCTCTACGTGCGAAAACCACATTCTATAAGTCGCTCATCTTGTCCGTGCTAGTATACGGCCCAGAAGCTGGGACAATTGGCAACATGCGATGACGCGCCTCTTGGAGTATTCGAGTGAAAGATTCGCGGAAGATTTACGGGCCTTATGATGAGTTGTATGAGCTGTACAACGACTTAGTGCAGCGAATTTAAATACAGCGACTCCGAGAGTATTGAACTCGGAAACAGCTGGAAGAAGCAGGAAGCAGATTTTTGTTTTGGAAAAAAAAAATCATTAGTAGTTGAAAATCGATAATGAAACATTTTTTCTAATATGTGGTGAGTTTACCTTTTTTCTGTTTAGTTTATTTGGTTAAAATCTAATTTTGTATCTTCAAGCAAATGCTAAAAAAGTGCAAGTTCCTGAACAGGTACACGGTTGAGGGGTCACACATACTAAATCTCTTCCAAAAGACCTTTTCGAAAGGCATTCCTTTCTGCTTCCTTTTTTATACGGAGTGGCACAAATTGAATGGCTTCTGCTTTCGCTACTCAAAGAAGAGCTTAAAGAAGGGCTTTGTAGAACCTTCTTCGAAGGCCTTTTGAAGAAGTTATTTTAAAGCTGTTTTTAGTTCATAAAAATCATATTTCTTTAAGGAATTTAAATATTTAAGACTTAAAATGCTTATTGAATCCTATTTGTAATGCTAAATAATATAAACATATACTTAATTACCTTGGCGTAAATTGTAAATAGGATACCCCCGTTCTAGGAAACATGCAGATAAGCACTTTTTTCAGTCCTTATTGAGTAAGTCTTTTAGAATGGCTTCACTTTAGACAAAAAATTCAGAACTTGAGCGTTTTATCATCATCAATCATTTAGCTCTACGGACCGAAACCAACCAAAGAAACTGTATTTATAGGGATTAAGTGTCCTGGTCGATGGGTTCAGGATTATGGCAGCCCTAATGTATATACAAGAAAAAGTATACTCGATTTGTTGCCGGCAAACCCACACACTCACATCAGCGATGTAAACAAACTACCACCAAATAAAACGTGGACCGGCTTTTCTCCATCCAGCAACAAAACTCGTTGTATGTACATATGTATGTATGTATATACATACTTATGTATCACGAGCACACGAATGGGGAGAGCTAGTTGCTGATGTGTACTCATACCGTGTTTTGGCTACATGTGAGGCGAGTTGGCGCACACCCCAAACAACAACACTTCACAGCCACTACAAGCCATCAACAGCGATTGCAGCGCCACCAGCCAGGCAGGCATACGGGCAAACAACAGTCGAGCAGTCGGCGGAGGTAATCAGCTATCAGCTGTGCGGCGATTCTATTCAAAGAGGTCACCTTGAAGTTGTGAATTTTTACAGAGTAAATTTTATTGTAGTACGCACAGGCAGTTTTTCGCCGCTGTACCAGCCAATAAGCCCAACACAAGTCAGTTAAGTCACACATTTTTTTGGGTAAAGTAATCGTTCCGCTTGCATACATTTGTATTTTAAAACAAAAATATATACATATATACATAAATTTTTTTACTAAACATGCAGTACTTGGTTGAATGAGTGCATTGCATAAACAATTTAGTTTAGTTGTGAAGAAAAAAGTCCGTGGAGAAATAAAAAAATTTGTATAAAAATATTTTAAAAGAGAAAGAGAAGTGTGTGGGCATACATATAGTGGATTTCGAAATCGCAAAAGGAAGTTTGCGAACTGTGTGAAATGTTGCGAAATATACACACATATGTATGTGCGTCTCGCCAGAAAAGTGCAGTGACATTTGCTACTGAATTAAAAGTATTTTCTATTTATATACATATGTATGTATGTACATAAAACTAAAATAAAACAAAAAAAAAAAAAA
>NW_016157121.1:734699-778936 GCF_001687245.7 Rhagoletis zephyria | reverse complement strand
GACTAAGTGGAAAAGAGTCCATAACATTAATAAGTGCACCAGAAAAATGCATTTGTATTTTAAGTTGTGTACATACGTGATGTGAAATGAAACAGGATAGTGGCCCAATTTCAGCAAACATGCCTACCTGCATTTGAAAGAAAACGTATCGTACTTTTTCAACATGTGTGTTTTTTTACCCAACGTACTTTGTTAATTTGCTTTACAACTGCATCCAGCACTTCTCCCTTGAACGGCCGGAATACAATCGCCTTATATTTTACTGGATACACTACAAATCCCTGTCCGGGCTGTATGACACCTGAGCCAATTTGATCGATTGTGGTCACCGCTATCACAAATCCATACTTCCCCGTGCATGTACCTTCTACTTCTGTATAAAGTTTCTGTTTAACAGTCTCCAGCAATTGTGGACCGAAATAACGCGGATGCAAGAGAATCTCATGCTCGAGGGAGATCTAACCATTAGAAAAATGCATCTCAGATAAAGTAGTTGAATTTCTCAGAGGTCTGACTTTACTTACGTGGTAAAACATTATAAATTGCTGGTATATTTAATGAACAAAAAAGCACAAATGGTATTTTAAAAGCAAAAGTGCAAAATATCAGCGCAAAATTGTTTATTAAATCAGAGAAAATTGTAAACAGCGGCGGCATTAATTTCACTATAGTCAAATGTCAAAGATGACAGCAGTAGAAGGTGGTCAGCAGGGTTGCATTATGGGAACAAAAAATTAGGTCAAAATTAAAGAAAGTTTTCAAATCAGTGTTGGCAAAATGTTAATCTGATTAAGGTTTAAAAATTACCGATTAAAATGTTTATCGCGATTAACAACTAAAATTAATTAACCATAATCATCTGTACGATTAGTGAATAAATTTTTTTAATCGTTAATCGTCGGTTGTGATTAGGATTAATTAATTTTATTTGTCAATGTTATTGTGGCTTGTTAACATTTTATTTTTAATATTTTTATTGAGCTTTGTACCACGATTGTTTATTAGGAAAAATTGAAAAAGCAACAAAGTCTAAGCGGTAGAAGTTATAGCACTATTTCGGAGATCACCACATCTCCTCATCAGACTTATTTTTTCTAGACTTCAGCATTAATTAATTTTAATCATTAATCGTTAATCCAATTAAAAAGAAATTCTGATTGAGTACTCTAGTTTGTCCCAATTTGAAACCAGGCAAGAGTTATAGTGATTCTTTTGTGTTTCACGCTTATACAATATACATAATATTTAAAATAAAAGATTGTGTTGCTTATTGGCCTTTTAGTATAATTTAATTTAATGCGCAGAACATTTAATGTTTTATTTAACATACGGGCTACAGCTCAAAAATAAATTATTAAATAAAAAAAAATTTATTTTTATTAGTAATACATAAACAGGGAATTTTTACAACCCATGGCACATGAGCAGAAGGATATTAAAACCTAGTTTACATAATGTCTGTTGGGATAGATTTTAATGACAACGCACACAAAATTGCTTAAGATTGATGAGGAAAACCGACTTAGCCAAACTCGATTAACTGGCCTTGTGTGCGCAGGAAAATTCCAGCGTAAATTAATTAATCACCAAAACTACTTAATCAAATTAAGGGATAATGATGAAACATTAAATTTTTTAATCGCGGTTACGATAAGCTGTTTAACCAGATTAAAATTAAATATGATTAACTGTAATCGGATTGAATTTAATCGAATTAACTAATTGATAACAGAATCAATCGATCACTGCCAACACTGATTCAAATATAAAATTGGAACAAATGCAGAATACCTACAATTCTCAAACAAAAAAAATTCATATGGGGATCGATAGAGATCATTGAGATGAGCATAGCGGTATATTTTTTTTTTTTGGAAACAACCACTACAACAATTATTAAAGGTCAAAGTTCAAGTTATCATGGATTTTAATGTCATTCAATAGAGAATTTAATTCTCTTTAATCTGATATATATACATATCGAGCCCTAATCGCCAAAATAACGTAAGCGACATTTTTTTCAAAAGTTTCTTTTTGATGCAGAAATGTATCTAGATGCTCTAAGAATATTTCTGCATCAAAAAGAAAATTTTGAAAAAAATGTCGCTTACGTTATTTTGGCGGTTAGGGCTCGATATGTTATAGTTTTCACAAAACTCGAATTAATGTGGGAAAAAGGTAAAAAGTGTTTTTGCGTATAACTTATTTCGGCGTAGGCGGCCTTCGGCCGCACTTATCGATTGTAAAATCCTGATTATGGCAACTTAACTTAACTTAACGGAACGTAGAACTTAGAGAATCAAAATGAAATAGATTTCGACGTGGCATTAAGTTACTCTAAGTTTCGGCTGTTCAATTATAAGCAACACCCATTTAACAAAAT
The DNA here is from genome assembly GCF_001687245.7 of Rhagoletis zephyria. Taxonomy (NCBI): domain Eukaryota; kingdom Metazoa; phylum Arthropoda; class Insecta; order Diptera; family Tephritidae; genus Rhagoletis; species Rhagoletis zephyria. The sequence continues at coordinate 776,553 of NW_016157121.1, read as the reverse complement.
TTTCAAGAGAGATCCGTAAGTTACGTTAAGTTGCCATAGTCAGACCTTTCTGTATTGCCAGAAAAAGAGGCCGAAGTATTTCTGCGCAGAACTTCTTTTTGAGTCAAAGTCGCTAGCGAAGTGAAGTATCTGGGACTTATCCTCGACATAAAACTTCTGTGGAAGAAATATGTGGACGCGATCACCTCCAAGGCCACAAAAGCTTTAACGGTGTGCAATCATCTAGCGGGAAAATCCTGGGGATTTACTCACAGGATCATAAGATGGCTCAACATCATGATAGTATAGCCAATGATTACCTAGGGGCGGTATCTTCGATTTCAAGAACTACTCTAACGACAGCGAGATAAACGCTCACCAAGCTACAACGGCTGGCATGTGTATGCATAACAGGAGTGATGCGCAAATATCCGACGACGACGCTGGAAGTAGTCCTTGAGCTTGAGCCTCTTCTTATAACCATAGAGCAAGCAGCCAAAATACCTCTGCTTAATATTGCCAGAGAGAGAGATTTGGAAAAGGTAAGGTCATTTCCTCTAGGAGTGTTGAGAAGCAAGGGGCCTCGATCCCATTAGCCCTGTTCCCTAGAGATGACACAGGCGAAACCATAGTTTTTTTAGAAGGGGTTCAAAATAGGGCTTTGCAACAAAGCAACCTGAAGTGTCTCCGTGTTCGAGAGACACAGATGGCTCGAAGATCCCAGAAGGAATAGGTGCTGGAATCGTCAGACCCAGGACCAGGACTTCTGTTCCTATGGGGAAATGTCCGAGCGTCTTTCAATCAGATGTTTACGCCATCTTCCTATGTGCGGATTTAATCATGAGTAGAGGGTATAGAAACGAGAGAATCATAATGCTAAGTGATAGCCAGGCGGCACTCAAGGCCTCATGTTCTATGAGGTCAAATCGTCGCGGGTCCTTGAGTGCATTGAGACACAATAGCATCAAGTTAGCGTGGCTACCTGGCCACAAGAGAGTGGCGGGTAACGATGCGGCTGACTGTCTCGCAAAAGAGGCGGCAGTCATTAGTCCAGTTGGCCCCGAACCCATCCTAGGAGTGGACCCCAACACTCTAAAAGAGGAGCTTAGGAGGGAGAGGAACATCATGAGGGATATAAACTGACAGAGTTCGTCAGGAATGCGTCAGGCAAAGAGTTTACTGCGAGGGTATAACAAAAGGAGATGCCATAGTTTTAATTGATCGCCGAAAAGAGAAGCTTAGATTAAGGCAGGCTGAGAGGACATCTATACAAGCTGGGGATATGGTCGATCGACCTTTGCCGGTTTTGCGACTCAACCACCGAGACGTGAGAGAAGTTAGGCTCAATGTGGCCACAGTTTAAGCACATTCACTCCCTATCCCCAAAGGTAGAGTGGAACTTTCTCAGGAATTTAGATTAAGCGGATGTACTGTGTAGAGTGGAGGGCACAATAGATTAATAGATTCCGGTGCAAATGTCATTTTATTATCTATCTATGAAACCAAGTTTTGTTAAAGCTGGGTTTTATATGGAAAAATGTTGTCGGTTTTCCCAGGTTGGCGATTTTAAGCGCATTTTTCAATTTGAAGTTTGCAGTGGCAGAGCAGCATTTAAAAAAATTAAAAATAGTTTAAATGTAAATATTTACATCATCAAAGGCCGCCCTAGGGGTTCTGATTTCCGAGGAATCTGAATTTCTAATTTATAAAGAAAGAAGTGTAAACAATGTTTCTCAACAATGTTTCTAAATATTTTGGCACCTGTTAGATGATTCGTTCGATCCAAGGCTGATATTATAGTGATCCTCTATGTATTAGTAAATGAATTCCTTAATGATTTCAAAAAAATATCTTTCAACAGTGATCCTCCCAATAAGCGGGGGCCCTTCGGTGCTAGGAGGTACTTTGATTTTTGCTCGATTACCGTTAGACAAATTTTTCTTAAAATTTGTGTAAGTCATGACGAGGCCTTTGATGCTTAAGCGCCCGCCTAAAGTAACCCAAGCAGCTTACGAACTCCTCAGCAACTGAAACAGCATTTTTGGTCATATACGAAGATGCTTACAATCAGGTGTTGCACTAAGCTAAAACAGAGCCCAACGTAAAATACTTAGCGTGGCTGTCTAAATTAAACAAGGCACTTGTAAAGTATAATTCTTTTCATATTTTCTTACTTTCAAACACATTTCACATGCTGCCAAATGTGTAAAAACAAATATTAATATTTTAGGTACATCTGTTTGCTTTGAGGTACAATATTTTCCACACATTACATAGATACAATCTGAAAATTTAATTTTCCATCTCTGGTGCGCACAATTTCAAGTTTACTAAACACGTTTTTAAACTTTACTCATCAATGTAAATAAGGAAAAAAGTATAAGTTGTAGGAAACTTGCCGCTGAGCTGAGCTGCTATTGAGATTTGAGAAATACAAACATATACACAAACATATGTACATTCATACAAGATATTTGAAGCTGAGATAGTGATTTTTTTTCAAACTTGCAAAACATACGCAAAGAATTGAAATCAGTTTGATTTTAGCCGCTGAATCGTGGAGTGTGTCTTGGGAGCATATGTGACTTTTATTCAATAAGGAGATAATTAATACAGAAATTTTAAATAATATACATATAAGGTACATACATACCTACTGATAATACAGGTTCGAAGCTTACCACACGATTTTAATAAGTAAAATTTGATGTGAACTTACATATATTTATTGTATAAATAAATGAAAATGTATTTTTACTTAGTATAAGTATTGAATGTGTAACTTAATGCTTGAAAAATAATTTTTATTTATGTACATGTGTTGTGGAAAAATATAACAATTATTTATAGTTACTCGTAAAATTATAGTTTGTGCATGTAAACAATAGATAATACCGAGTACCTATAATTAACTGCAATAATGTATAACTACCCAGCAAACACAGTTTCAAACGTTTGAGAAATTTTTATATCTCAATTCGATATCGAATGTTTTTCTCAAATGATTATCAAATTAAAAACATTTCAAATTCATTTGCGATTGATTAGGAGAAACATGGCAAGTGTCAAACGATATAAAAGTGCACAGTTAAATAAAAAAATTTAATAAAATTAAATTCAATTGAAAAAAAACAAAGAATAGAAAAAAAAAATATTCAAACAGAAAGCCCACAAATATGTAGTGGATTTGATGTTTGCGTGGATTGAGAAGGCTCCAGCGCATCAAGATGAATTTATTGGAAATTACTTTATCTTAATTGTTTCTTCTGTTATGTGTGCACATCGTGAAGAAAAAATAAATATGAAATATACATTTCCCATAATAAATTTTATTTCCACATTTGAGGAACAATTGATAAATAACCTTTGAAATTGATTTGAGAGTCAAACATATTCTCAAATGGAGCTCAAACTCTCCTTTTTATTGAGAAAGCTGTAATTTTCAAATCAATATCAAACCATTTTCAAACGTTTGACATTTTAGAAAAGGCTTTGATTTCAAACCATTTTCAAATGTATATCAAACCTTATTGTTGGCTGGGTAATTAGATAAGTTGTGCTATAGCCGCGTACGCTTGAGTCTGTGAGATATATACTTGTATATATACATATATATAAACAGTCAGTAAGTCCTGGGTACGATCGTATAAATGCTTGTACACCAAGAGAAAAGGACGAGGGTCCATGTGGATCAGACATGGGCAGAGAACGAGCACACGCTCATAGAGCATAAGCATCACGTGTACGTATACAAGCAAGAGCGGAACGATGAGAACGCAGCAGCGTGCAAAATGACTAAGTACTAGTACAGGACCACACTACCTTGTAACCAACACTAGTAACCAAAATGGTCCAAATATATGGAGAAAATAGGGTTACATTAACATTGCGATGTCATTGGACCTGACCACCTCTGGTCCAACGCTGCATAACATGGGACCACTTTTGGTCCACCACTGCATAACATGGGACCACCTAGACAACTACTCCTTTTGAACCATGTCACATTCGGCAACCGAATCATATTGCCGATCGGCCACGAAGAGGTGGTGTTCAACACATATATTAGTTTTTTACGTTTGAAGTGGTCCAGGTCAGCATAACAAGTTACTAGTATGCAACCTGGTCCTTGTGCTCATACTTTAAAACTACGACCCAGTGGACCACCTGGTCCTCAAATTTTTGCAGGAGAATTAGACACACTAACACATTCCCACTTTTAGCGATCGCTTATTTGTGGTAGTGCCCACCTCTGATGTGGATACATATATATGTATGTACATACATACATACATTAGACTGTACCACCTTCAAAGCAAAAAATAGTTCGCCGTACGCCCCTAAATATTCTTTCATGACATTTTCGAAAAAAAATTTGGCAATACATTTTTTTTAATAGTTCCACTTAAATAATCAATAGACCCCCTAAAAAAGTTTAATGATCTTTGGAGAGTTTTAATTTACTGGCATTAGGATGGTATGTTAGAGTGATAAGTTTCTATTTTTCGAAACTAGGGGTCGCAATAAAATTTTTTGTAATAATTTTACTAGCATTATCAAAATACTTTACTGACGTTAGGATGGTATGTTAGAGTGATAAGAACTGAGATCTGGTGGGTAAGTACCATATAGAACGGAGAAGCAGGTCAATGAACTTTTGATAAAAAACGTACTCCTTGACACAAGAAAATCGATATTAGAGATGCTGTTTTTAAATCGAAGATCGATTAATCGAACCTTTCCAATTGGATTTTTTTCGATCTTTTAGTTGCGACTTGATCCACGAATCGATCCCAATTAATTTTTCTTCAATTGATGCATATTGATTTACAGTTTGCCCTAGAAAATCTGTAAAATTTTTAATAAATTTGAATTCGAGTTTTGTACAAAAAAAAAAATTAAAGAGCTTGGCACATCCCACCTTTTCCATTTTAGAGAGCTAAGACCTCCGGCTATAGGACTCCTCAAGGAAACCTCTTGAAATTAACTCTATATAAAATTATGCGTAACAAATCATATAACAAAAACTCTAAAAGCTCAAAAACTTTTGTGCAAATTTTGATTAGAATTTTACACTCGCTAATTACTAATTTTAGAAAAAAATGGGGTCTGTATATATTTTTTTTATTTTAAAAAATTTCAAGTTTAAAGATTCTAGGACGTAACGTTTGTTTTTGGGGATGATTTTTCTTGTTGATGTTGATGTTTTAAACATCTCTTGCGTTTGGCGAACTTTTTTCAGGTACAGTCTAATGTATAATGAAAAATGTACACTTAAAAAGTTTTTAATGCAGCGAGTTAGCAAAGCCAAAGTATAGCAAATCATACATGTAATAAGTTTATTTTCCGCATAAGATTTCATATTAGTAAATTTTGGGTATCTAGTTTACTTTCATTGACGTCTTAGGTTTAACTCATTTTGTGGAACTTCTTCTTCATACAATTTGCGATAATAAATTGCAAATAACATACAATTAGGAAAACCCCCCAAACTGGTGGCGTAAATAATGGGCTTACTTACGTAGTTTACATACACATAAATACATACATATATACACACATATGCATATACAGTGAAACGTCGCTATAACGAACCTTGAGGAAACGAAAAACTCAATATAACAAAATCCTTGAAAATCCTGAATCCCCTACAAAAACCTCGTTGTTGCGAAATTTTCTATATACAAATTCTCCATAGATACAACGAAAAAACTTTGAGCATAAAAAACCTTCGGAATATATGTTGACGGTTAAAATTGCGCTATATTAAGGGTAGTTTTTTAATTTATTTTACATAGCGCTCTATTACTTGATATATATGTATGTAGATGGAGTTATATGGAGGGTACTCGAGAAAATTTCTCAAACTCACATAATTCTTGCAAATAAAGCCATACATATATTAATAGAACTCTTTTAATCACAACCTACCTAAGTCTCGATAATATTTAAGATATTTGTGCAATTTAGACATATTGTTCCGATTTAGACTGTGTGTAGCCCAAAAAGCGTAAAAATTGTAAAACCGCGATTTTCCAAATCGTTTGCCGACCTCTAAAATGCAGCCGGTTTTGGATTTGGTGTTCGTTTTGTAAACATAATAAATAAAATCAGGTTTTAAAAGCCGCTTTCGAAAATAGTTTTTTACTGTAACGCTCATATCTTTAATATAACTTAAGCTAAGGCAATGTTATTGACATTTTTGAACATCTAATAAAATTCGAATACAGTGAAGACCGAAAGTTAACATTTGAAGTGTACGGTTATCGCCCTTTTCATATTCATGTAGCTTGTAAAAAATTCGTTTGAATACGAACTTGCAATAATTTCAAAATGAGACTTACTTCTCTTATCAAAAAAAGTTGCGTATCAAACGTTGTTAGTGAATAGATTTTCTGCCGAAATATATGATAAAATCTAATTTTTTTTAAATTGGTCCTAAAATTGCCACGCCCATTCGGATAACGGATATTTGGAACGGATATTCTGCCGCCTTAAACAAAAATCTTCCCTAACAAACATTTTTACTTGATGGATATTCTACCGGAATCGGCAATAAAATTTACACTTTTGCGAAAGCACGCTTTTTGATACGTTGCTAACTATAGCGATTTTGTCTTAAAATTTTGAATTTATCGTTGTACATATTACGGTTTTGATCTTCTATAAATAGATGTATATATTTTTTTGTGTATGAAGAAAGCATCGAAAGTCTGACCCCTTTAACTTCGCTATATCGGGGTTTTACTGTAGTACACATGTATATGTAAATATGAAGGTACATATGTATGTATGCAATCAGAGTGCAAAATATACGATGCGTTTTTGAGAAGCTGACAAGCTGCTTTACAGCAAATACATTTGCTCTCAGCGCTTAATCGACGTTTGGCACATGCTCACCTGCGAACTTTTTATTATTACAGACATACAAATGAACATTAGGGTGGTCCAAACAAATTTTTTCCAAGGTAGGGCTGGGGCACCTCCCAAAAATTTTCCTCTTGCCGAAAAAGGTGCTGATACCAATTTTTACGTTTATAAGTGTAAATTTAGAGGATGCTCATGATGCTCATATTTTACTCTATAAGTATTGAGTACATGTATTAATCAAGCAATTGGTTAAGCAAGCGAGGAACATCTAAGATTTAAATTATCTAAAATATATTATATATATAATATATATTATAAGCTTCAGTTGTCATGGCAACAGAGAATTTTTATAAAAATCAGCAATATTTTTGCCAGTTTCGATCCAGTAGCGCATTTCAAGGTCATTGGTTGCAGTAGAGAATTGTAAGTTGGTATAGATATTACAAATATCAAAATGAAAACACTAAGGGGGTGCCCCGTTTGCTTGGATGGAAATTTGTTTCCCCATGCAAAAATTGGACCACTCTAATATACATACATATTACACACAAGTCTATATAGTAGTATATATACATATGTATGTAAATGTTTCGCGAATTTGTAAGATCATTGAACATTAATTTCAAGTTCGATAATGCACTTCAAATTTCGCGTGTGTAAGCCGGTTTGTCTTTTTCATAATCATTTAATTAATTTTTGGTGATAAATTTTACCCAGAGACCAAAAAAAAACGTTAAATATCAAGGTTATTTTATTTTTAGATCGTTTCAGATTTATTCCTTATTTTGTGATTTTTATTTTGTCCCGAACATTTTTATTCATTATGATGAAGACGTGTGTTTTTATAGCCGATTTGAATATTTTACGATCTAAATAATTGAATCTGAAAATAACATCGAAAAAATATAAATCATAAAATAACGCTTAAATTTGATTGCGCAAAATACAAATCCAATTTTAAATGTTAAATTATGCGCCCTAGTTATAATCAAAATAAAGTCGAATCTAAAGTTCAAAGCAACTTTTTTGACAGTTATACCATTGCAAGTTATGTCAAAAAGTTGCTTTTAACATTCGAGTCAACATTACTTTTATTGTAAAGATCATAACAATTATGGACCCTGAGTGTACTACATCAGCTCATTTCTTTAATCTGCCAAGGTCTCGCCGCTCTTATGTAATTATGCATGCTTACTATGTATTTATATGTGAACATACATGCATAAGTATTTAATAATGATCTACTTTTTATTTATTGAAAAAAATCGTATTTTATTAATTAAATATCAATATTAAGTTTAGCCGCTGATAAGCTTTATCAAGTGATGAGGAACAATAACACTCTAGAAATATTTACTAAATAAAATTTTGTATTTACATACATATGTACATTAGACTGCATCACTCCCCAAAAAAAAAAAACGGTACTGTTTTTTCATTGGAGTTATAAGATCTATTATATTTTAACACAACCACCAAAATATCTCGGAAAAATATTAAGATTTACGTGAGCTAGACCGATTTGAAAATACCTCCAAAAAAAGAGTTTTTATGAAAAAAAATTTTTTCTTAAAGATTTTTTTTTTTAAATCCCCTCAAATGACAAAACGGTTTAAGCTTAAAAAATTTGCAAAGAAAATTAAAAAAAATTTTGAACGGAATCGTAATGATGACCATTTACCCTTTCTACGAAAATTTTTATTTTTCCCATATAAAAATACATGGAAAACTTTGAACGCTTTAAGCGACCTCTAAATATTTTTCGATTTCAAAATAGAAAAATAGGGGTATACTTTTTTTCAATATAGAAGAATCCTAAGAGGTGAGAATATTATAATTTCGGCTTTACTATTTTTGGGCCACCCTAATGTACAACTAGCGGACCCGACAACATTTATTTCGCCCAAAATATATGTATATTTTTTTTAATATTGGTCCAAAATTTCCAACAACAATACATGTTCACGTCTTCCAGTGGCGCATTTCTCTGCTCTGCCAAAATTGGTATCGAACTAAAAGTATCGGGTATGTACTTGTATTTACTTGTATCGTTTCATCCCTACTTGGCAGCAGTGTAAAGTTCAATAGAAAAGTACATGCGGCATACAAGTCTTTTTCACGTTTTTTTTTCTTATATAAATTAACTGACGAAGACTTGCATGCCGCTTCCGCTTTTCTCTCAAAGTGTTTACCGCTGGCAAACCCTAATAAAGTTTAAAATAGTAAAGTAAAATCAGTGGAAAATTAACAATACAATACTTTTTCGCTAAATCTCTAAATGGACCTTTTATTTTTGAAAAAAATAAAAAATCTTCGCCACCCTGTAGGTTTTTTGATGGAAATTCGATCATGTCTTTTCCATATCCAGCAACTGTAAAAGGGGCTGCTAAGGATTTACAACGCACTCTAACCTAACCTATATACAAGTTGTTTTCTTATAACTGATAAAATTTTGAACTTGAAAAATCATTTAAAATGTATGCTCATAAGTTCAATTGACCTTATTGCATTAATAACCATTTAAGGAAAAACCTGCAAGGAGACTGAAAAAATCAAGCTAACACTCTTTGCAAATACTCTTAAAAAAATTAAGAGTTTTTCTTCATGATCGTGACTTTTCGGTGTTGTTAACGCTATGTAGATCCTGTGTAGGTAGATTAGATGTTTCTTACGCTGCACGGTGATCGGAGAAGTTATGTTTTGCGTCAAAAATTAGAAGGACGATTACGATTTAACGGAACTGTAGGATGATTGAGTTATTGTCATGCTAAACCGAATATGCCATAAATTTTATAGTTGTCCAGTTGACAGATATCAAATCAACTGTCAATTTTTCTAAAGATTAAATCTTTTTTAAAATGTCACTTATTAGGTTTTTACACACGCATGTCACGAATTTTGAGTAAAAGAAAAAACTTTGACAGTTGACAGGAATCAAACTGACTGAAAACTTTTCTAAAAATAAGAAAATCTTTTATAAAATGCTATGACGCGCTGGTTACGAATATAATGTCAAATTAAAATTTGACATCTGTCAAATAAGCTGTAAATTTCTCTTGAAACAAGGGAAATTTTCCCAAAAATTAAACCTACTACGTTTTGAGACGCACTGATCCTGAACAACTGTCAAATTAACTGTAATTTTTTCTAAAAATAAAAATATCTTGAAAAATGCATATTTAGCGATTTTTTTTGCAGTTGAATAACACAATTTTTTTGCAAAGAAAATATTTAATTAAAGGGAACATATTAAAAATAAATTTAGAATAAAATTATGGAATAATAAAAGTAATTATAACTATACAGGGTGTGAGGCAGATGGCGGACATATATAAATGGGGATAATTGTGGCCATCTCAGCTCAAAAAAAAAACTGCCTTGTTGACCACATAATGGATTTCTAATATATACATATTAAGTTTTCAAAAAATAATTTGAAATTAGTAATGACCGAACTTAAGAATCTCTAAATAACTTTCATGAAAATTCAATCAAAATTTTAACTCGAATATGCTCCGAACTTTGTTGGCTCAAATTTCGAAATTTTTTTTAAGGTTGCCTCTTATAGGGATAAGGACACTTTATGAAAAATTAAAAAGGTAGTATCTTCGATGATGTGTTATTAAATGAAAAATACTGTCACTCTTGGACACCGTATTGGATTCGCTATTTTGAATTTTTGAAAATGTACATCAGATTTGTTAAGACACATCTTATAAATTACACATATATTGCTAAATATATTTTGTTATGTAATATTTCATGTGAAATTATCATTTGTAACAATAACACTAAACCGGGAATTACTGTTTTAATTGCAAGATTCCATGGAACGATTAGAACAAGTCACGATCGAATTCGTTGAATTAAACAGATTCAACGGCTTGCTCAGCAGATATTATTAAAAATACTTATGGGTTTTGAATTCGAAGGACATTTATGGATAATAGTGGCTTTATTATGGCTAATTTATCACAATTTACAAATTTACCTTTTTCACGTAAAACTTGGCCTCTCCGGCCACAGTGCACTAGTTAACTTTTAACACTATTTTAAATACATACCTTTTTTTTAGTTTTATATAATATGCAAATAACTGAAGACTATACATTACATATTTATTAGCCATTTCCAAAGTCATCTTTTTCTAAATTTTATAATTCTTCTACTTGTAGAAATGGTTCGCTGTCGCCCACTCATACTCCAGATAATTACAGCATTTTTACTGTGCGCACAGCCAAACGCGCAATCGAATACCGATTTGGATAGAACGATTAAGGATATCTTTTCACAGAGCCCCTCCACACCAAACCAAAGTACCGATACAGGTTTCGGTAAAATTGTGAAGGCTGAAATAGTGGATCCCTCACAACCGCAAATCGAATTCAATTCGACAAGTGGCCGGGGACCATGTAACTGTGTACCATATCACATGTGTGATCCCACGACAGGCACTGAAACCACATCAGTTGAGGATGGTGAATTTGACGGGTTCGGTTTGATCGACATACGCTTCAACAACGACGATCCTGTGTGCGAACACTTCCTCGATGTCTGTTGCGATAGTCAAAGGCGACGTAGCGACAGCCTCACGCCCAAACCACAAGAACAACGGCCTGAGCGTCAAAAAGGTTGTGGCATACGCAATGTTGGTGGAATTGATTTCAACATTACAGGCGCCTATGATAACGAGGCTGGTTTTGGCGAGTTCCCTTGGACTGTGGCCCTACTGCAGGCCGGCAATTATAGCTACTTCTGTGGCGGTTCACTCATACACCCGCAAGTGGTGCTGACGGCAGTGCATTGCGTTATTGGACGTGCGGTCTCGAGTTTCATGATACGCGCCGGTGAGTGGGACTCACAGACCACCAAAGAGCGTCTACCCTATCAGGAGCGCAGTGCGCAAAATATCATTACACATCCCAACTTTAATTCACGTAATGTTGGTAATAATTTCGCTTTGGTGGTACTAAGTCAACCACTTGTCTTGGCCGATCACATCAATGTTGTCTGTCTGCCACAGCAAAATGCAGCGCCGCTTGCCAATACGCAGTGCTTCGCCAACGGTTGGGGTAAGGATGATTTCGGTGAGGCTGGACGTTATAGCACCATTATGAAGCGTGTGCCCTTGCCTATTGTGGACTTTGGCAGCTGTCAGACGCGCTTGCGCGGCACACGTTTGGGACAGAAATTCGTGCTCGACCGTTCATTTATTTGCGCTGGTGGCGTGCGTGGTATCGATACATGCCAAGGAGATGGCGGTGCACCACTAGTCTGTCCAATTGGGTTGCCTGCGGAAAATCGTTACGAGCAGGATGGCATTGTGTCGTGGGGTATCGGCTGCAAGGATGATATACCTGCAGCGTATGCAAGCGTGGCGACGGCGCGTGATTGGATTGATCAGCAAATGTACAGCTTGGGCTATGGCACGACTTCTTATACACCGATTTAAATGCAAGAATATACATATGTACATATTTTTAGCAGACAGGCATACTCACACTTGCATACTTGAGAGATTATAAACTTTCGAAAAAATTATTAAAAATAAACGTAATGACTTTTATTCAGTTTATAACGTACCTACATACATGCATAAAAATTTACTCATGTATATATAAATATGTATGCTTTTTTATTATTTCTATACAAAACATAGAATGAAATGCACATAGCATTTGTATTGAATGATCAAATCCAGGTAATGCTTTTCAATCTGCTTTCAAATGGAACTCGAAATCCTGCTCTCTGCCATCGTTTGTGAAAATTCTTACATAAGAATGTTTTATGCCATATTTCCAGAATGCTATGTAAGGCAAGTAATAAAAGATTAGTGTATTCAACCAGATGCGGAAGTTGAGATACCAGCGCACAATGCCAAATTTGTGCAGATAGGTCACTAGGTAGAGGCCGTACGTTATGAGAAAACGATCATACCAGCCTAAATCGTAATAGTAGAGCTTTTGCTTCGCATCAGCCTGGCTACCGGGACGATGATCAAATTCAAAGTACTCATAACCTCGCACACAAGCCAGTCGTTTGGTAAAAAAAAGGACCGATCCGGTAGTGAGTGTCGTATTCAATGGCCACAAACCATCGATTAATGCCTTCGTCATTTGTTCAAAATCGGCGCTGGTATTCGCTAAGGCCGGCTCATATACACGTCGCATCACAATGTCCAGCCTTGATTTGGTCTCAGCCCAATTGCGCCCACAAATATTGTATTCATCTTTGATGCCGAGCAAGTAGCCGAGCACACGCCACATATGTGACGTACTCTCGAAATATTCCTCATCGTACAGCTGCACGCGTGGCGCACCCAAAGTGGCAAAGCCAATAAAACCGAACTGTGTTAGCGCAAGATCCTTTTGTGTTATTTGGCCTGCACCAAGTTTGTTACACGCGCGACTAGAATTTGAATGCGCTTTGCGTACAGCGCGTAGGCTAGTCCAAAATTTCGATTTGTCTCCCGCCGTTGGTGAGTAATCGTACCAGGCGTATGTGTGCAGAATTGTGCGTACGTAGCGTCGAAAAGCAGTGGCACAAGTGGATGACTGGCGTGTACATTGCAGTAAACGTAGTATGGACGGAATTGCGAGCACAGCGACCAGGCCGTAAAGCATGCCGGCGGTGATGAGGAAGCGATATTTGTTCATGTACGATTGGCCTCTGAAATGGAAGGAAAATACATATATGTATGTATTATACACAAACACTTTATTGGGTTTAATAAATTCATTGTTTTAATGTTAAAATAAATAAATGAAATATGTATTTGTTAAGAAAATAATTATTTCTAAGGCCTCCAGCAATGGATTATGCGCTGGGTTCGGAATGCGCTACCTAAAAACATTGTCCAATGAAAGCCCTTAGATGTCTCGAATGACGCTGACGACGGACGGACGGACAGACAGTCACCGCTTAATCGATTTCTCTTTTCATTCTGATCATTTATATATACATTTCTATATCTATCTGGATTCGTTTCTTTATAAGTGTTGGCAGCGAATATTTACACATTATTTGTGACCTGGTCTACGAAAAGGGAGCTTACGTGCGAAAACTAGTTTTCTGTGAAAAAGCTGTTAAAAGTAAGCAACTCGTTTCGTCAGTTTCTCATTATCTCGTTAATTGTTCTCCGCGCCGGACGTCCAGTAAGTGTTGTTGTTGGTCCAGTAAGTGTTGTTGTTGGTCCAGTAAGTGTTGTTGTTGGTCGGAATATTATTATAGTTCATCGTGTAAGTTGCTAGTGTGGAACATTTAAAAAAGTAACACTGAAGAAGTGACGTTTACTGTTTCTGTTGATTATCGTCTTCGCATTTCGCATGAAATGAAACATGAGTGTTGATGAGGAGTTCAGTGCCGTTCATATTTTTAGTACACTTCTAAGCAAGTTAGGATTTTCTGCTTTTCACCACGTGAAAAAGCATCTCATCTTCCATCCGAATCAACCAAAAAGTGAAAATTGATTTTTTGACACCTAAGCCCCCTTTCCGTAGACCAGGTCACATTTAACTTTAAAAGTAAAATTCAAATGTTTACGGCAAAACCACGATATTTTATCGGTTTTGTTATCGATTTTGTTATCGATATTTTTGTTGATTTTTTATCGGTTTTGTTAACGATATTTTTATAGATTCTTTATCGTTATTTTTATCGATTTTACTATCGATTGTGCTATCGATATTTTTATCGATACTTTTATCGGTTATGATATCAATATTTTAATCAATTTTGTTGTTGATTTTGATACCGATATTTTGATCGATTTTGTTATCGATATTTTTATCGATTTTGATTTTGAAATTTTTATCGATATTGTTATCGATTTTGCTATCTATATTTTTTTCGAAATTGTTATCGATAACTTTATCTGTTTTGTTATCTATGTTACTAACGATCTTGTTATCGATATACATGATGTGACATTATACGATAGAACATCACATGATGACATGACTTGACATCCTATCACGTCATTTCACATTATATCACATGGCATCTTATCACGTCATCGCACCTCACATCATCTAGGAGAATATATAGATGAAGAAAAGGATAAAAGCAAAGATAAAAACAAAGATGTAAGCTAGATATGTAATGTAAGTTTCACTTCTCCAGTGTGGGCCAGGCGCACTTACTTTTTTTTTACTATTAACTTACATGAATTAAATTAATGGTAAGATGTATTTTCTTTTTGAAATCCCAAACTTTTTTCAGCGACTCAGCCTCAGTTGTAGCTGCTGTGTATCAGATCAGGACGCATGATCGAATACGAACGACTTCACTATAATGCTTTTTGTACTGGGTGGCGCCGAATGAGCTATATGGTTTGAATTCTTTATAACAGTTTTTTTTTTACTCTATGCCAACGGGATCCACGACTGGAAATGACCTGCCAGCAGCGTTGCCGAATGCTTTTGCTGAAAAATCGTCATTTTACCTTGAAAAAATCGTAATTTCGGCCAAAAAAACCGAATCAGCTGTATGGTTTGAATTCTTTTTAAAAGTTTTCTTTGGGGATATTTGAAAGAAAGAGTGTACGTTAACAAACCAAGAACCATACTCCAACTCCAAACCAACATTCGAAATGAAATCGTGGCCATTACACCCAAAATTCTGCGAAAATATAGGGAAAATTTGTAGGGTTGTTCGACTTCACTAGAAAGTCGACTTTCGACTTTTCGATCGACTCTGTACAGTCGACTTTAAAAGTCGACCGATCCACGAAGAAAAGTCGACTTTGTTAGACTTTTTTCGACTTTTTTAATAAAAAGAAAATGTATTAAGTATACTCTGCATTTAACTCATATATTAGCTTTAAATATAGGAGTCAGAATACGCCAAAAATATCATGATTTACCAGTGGTCTTTAGAATAATCTGTAATAATC
This sequence comes from Rhagoletis zephyria, assembly GCF_001687245.7. Taxonomy (NCBI): domain Eukaryota; kingdom Metazoa; phylum Arthropoda; class Insecta; order Diptera; family Tephritidae; genus Rhagoletis; species Rhagoletis zephyria. Next base: position 760,811 of record NW_016157121.1, on the reverse strand, counting down.
TGAAATTCAATGCTAGGTAAAAAAAACAAACACTAAAGGATTTTTAAAAATTTTGCAAATTGTTCCAGTTATACGGCATGAAAATTTTTGAAAAAAAAATTTTAATTCTCACAAAACAAAATTCTAAAAAATTTTTGAATCGATATTTGGTAATTACGGACAACTTTTTGAAAAATGTGGCCTTTCCGATGGAGCAGAATTGGCGGGTATTGGTAGAAATATAAGTGCCACTTTATAAGCATGGATAAATATGGGAGTAGCCCAGACAGCTAGTGGATTGGGACTATCCCCACGACTAATGTCGCATATTAACTGGAATCCTACCAGCAACGTTTTTAGCGGTGTTTAAAATTTTGTACCTTACGGATTGGTCAAATTCGAACCAAAGACTGTCTGTAAAAACTTACATAAACTCTAGCAGAAAAACTTTCTTGCATGAAATTGTTAAAATAAATATAATAATAATATAATATGTTTATCTTACATCATTATTAACTGAAGATTGTGGAGACAAACGATTAACAAATTTAAGGAATTTGTTTTCGTATAATAATTTTATGCGCTGCTCTTAAATGATTTGTACTGTTGTACTGTCATTAAAATTCTTTTCGCTACCACACTTTTCACATTTCACTTCAGTTTTATTGACCTTTTTTTTTTTTTAAATACGACCAAACAGCACCCCGCGAGCTTGTTGGAAGATCAGTTTTTATTGGCAAATAAATTAAAAAAAGTCGAGAGTCGAAAGGGAAAAGTCGACTTCAGTCTACTTCCATAAACTGAAAGGCGATCACTAAAATTCGACTTTCAGGAGTAAAAAGTCGATTTTGGTCGAAAGTCGAAGTCGACTTTGCCATCCCTAAAAATTTGCTAAGAAGAGCACGTATGTGCGAAGCAGAAAATGGACATCACTTACAGGATATCGGTTTTTCAAAGCTAATTGCAAAAAATTCCCCAATAATATACGGTATTTAAAAAAAAAAATTATAATCTTCGCATAAATATAAATAAAAAAGTTATAAACCATTTAAACCATATAGTTCATTCGGCGCCACCCTGTACTACACAAAGTCATTCATGCGAAGGCGGCCGTCTCTGAGCGTTAGTCATGGGGAATAGTCATGGAAGTTGTTATCCTCCGCAGATGAAAAGTGAGGTGGATACTATTAAAAATTTGCACTGCCTAGCGGCCTACATCGTATGTACATACATACATACATGATTTTCAAGACCGTAAATTTACAGGGAATGCTTGATTTGCAAGGCATTTAAGCGATTAGAAGATGCGTACATAAATTACAAATTTTAAAACAAGAATTATGGAATGAATTATTAAATACAAACGTACACATCTGTACATACACATACCAATACATATGTATTATTAGAAATCATAGTGGGTATTGTCTATGTCTCGAGGCAAAAATGTCAATAAAGTTTATGAGTTTTACACATTTTATGATACGACTGTAAATATGTATTAAGCAATACATTATGGGCGATGAATTTCAATTAAAAGATTATTTTATGTATCGTTAAAAAAATATTGAGTTAGATCGTGTGCTTCTTCTTAATTGTTTTATTATGCTTTCTGCATGAGACATAAAAAAGAAGTTAAAAATAATGAGATACATATGCATTTACGTTGATCGTAGCAAATATTTTTGAATAATTCGCAATGCATGTACACATACATTAGGGTGGAACAACATGTTTTTTTCAGCCAACCCCCAGAACTAAGAATATCGGACCAGATAAACAAATGCATATACATATGGAGTCCCTGCAAAGTTGCCTGTAACAGAGTTGTGAGTGGATTTTGAAAATTCTCGATTGGCCGTTGCGACTGCAATTCTCCGACGTTGCGCAGGTGGACGCATGTTCTTTATCTCACACAGGCGCATGCGGACAGACTTGGCTTCTCAGATGGAACGCACTCCAAGAACGCTTGAGGCGTATCACAACTTTTACCACAACGTGATCAATTTGGTTCTTGGCCTTTTGATCAGGGAACACCCAAGTTGTTTTATGGATATTTAGATGCTGGTGTTCTCGTGCAGACAACAGCACTCACTGTACTGTTTTCATATCCCTTTTAACCTCTCTTAAAACTGCACGATTTATGAATAAATCGAAGCAGATTTTTGGGTGTCAGAGAGCTTAGGGGTTCGTTCTTGCAAAGTAGGGGAAGTAGCGGAAAAAGTGTTCCACCGTATCATTCTCTTCAAGGCAGGTTGGGCAAATGGAGTTGTCATGTACACTTGTCCATAGCCAGGTGTTTGCGCCACGTGAAGGGACCAGTCATAAGTTCTACAAGTTGTCTGAAGCCTTCTGAGATCGAGGGCAAAATGAGTTATGCCCACCTGCAGCCCCTCGAACCCTTCCAGGGTATCAGACGTAAACTACTTTCTCAAGCTGAAAGACCGGGGAATATGTCTAAGAGGGGTATGTGAAGGTTGTCCCCATTATCTTCGATAAATTCCTTAAGTTTATCAAGCAGATTTTTCATGCTCCACCATACCACTGACTCTTAGCTAATTATGGGTCTGATCATAGAGGTAGACCCCACGTTTTGCCAAAGGACTATGTAAATTGCCGTCAATGCTTTTATGGTCTTGTGCTCCATGTGAGATTTCCACGATAGTTTTGAATCTAGTAATACTCCTAGATACTTCACTTCTGGAGAAGTCTGAATTGTTACTCTTTCTAGTGAAGAGCACAAAACTAGTTTTGGTTTGGTTAGCGGTTATCACATTTCCATTACACCACATTGTCGCGCTTTCCTGCAAACAGCGGACAGAGATGGGCCCGTGACTGGGTAGACAAATCGTCTACATAGGCTTTCGCGTAGATATCAGAATCATTAAGAGTGACAAGAAGGGAATGAATTATCAAACACCAGAGTGGAGAGCTGCCTGAATCCTGATGGCCCGAACGAATTTACTAGTACTCCATGTCGTGGAGTAGAATTGCACATGCTATCGAAGGTGCCATTGTCAACAGGCTCGGCACAGTGCTTCCTGCATTCTCCGTCTCCTTCGAAGGCGTAAGAATCACCTGATATCCAGGAAAGTGAGTCTCTAGAAGAGCAGAGAGAGTCCCAATCCTAGTTTGCGAGAAAGAGCCATCAGGCTTTCTGAGTGAACTCGGCTTTGTAGCTGGGCATTCTTCAGAACTTTTAACAGCCTAGCGGTTTGACCCAAGCTTTCAAGCAGCGCTTGTATGCTTTTCCTAGGCGCTAATAGACACGCTGCTTGGGATCATCGCCCTTCTCCTCCAAACGGACGTGCACCCAAATTAGGATGATATAATTGAATTTAGCTCTAAAACGGATCGTGGCAATTCGGTCACTCAAGGGACTATGCGATTATCTAGGGATTTTTTGTCCAGTTCATAAGATCTACACCGATCATTCGAACGTGTTAAATTAAACGGTTTCGGCTGTAGATTTGCAATAAAAACCTTATTTTCCGAAATGAGTTACCACCTCTTAAAAATTAAATAAATCAATTAATACAAAATGGGTATCAATCGAAAAGGTGTTTAGTGTTTTTTTCTTAACTTAACTATGGGAGGCTTAAAAACAAAAACAAAATCGATTTAAACTAAGGGAATTAGGTAAGAGAAATATGTATCGAAAACGAAACGAAAGGGGTTTCAGAAGGTAGTAGTTTGAAAATATTTTGAAGAGGGCTACCATCTGCTTGAACACTAAGAATATTTTAGATTTTTCAATTAATTAATATATGTATCGCAATGTTAGAAAAAGGAGTGATAACAAGGTTTTAGCTTGAAAATATTACCTTTGAAGAAGGCTGCCATCTGTTTCAAAGGTTTTATTTAATTAACTAATACAAAAGTTATAGGAAATATAAAATTTCGAGAGTCAAACGAAAGAGTATTAAGAAATCTTGAGTTTAAATATTTGGAAGGTTTTAAGAGTGTAATATAGCCGCTAACTTGGACAAGGAGGGGCTGCATGCAGGCATGCTTGCAGGCCCTGGCTAGCTCGTTAGTGGGGGGATGCAGACCTTCCTTGTCTTTAGCTATATTAACAAAAAAAAAATTTAATAATGCCTGATTTTGAGCAGTTGCAGTGTTACAAAAAGAATGCAAAACAAAAGAAAAACAGGACAAAAGAAATGTAAAGAAACGTAAAGAGAGACAGTCCGAGTCAGGTGGAGTCGCCCCAGGTGGAGTCGTCGCCTTCTGCGTGTACTCCACGAAGCCATGGACGCTGTTGCGAATCCTTCCTTTTAGCAGCGTTCCCTTTGCCTGACAAGTATCTATGTCGGTCAGTCCGTGACGGTCCTCTCCGTATCGGCATTACGCCAATCCCACTTCCCCTTGATCTCGCAAGCACAACACCCACACCAAAAATTAATAATCTATCACTCCATACCGCTGTTAAACCCTTCACCTATCGAAAAATACAAATCTTAGTTTCATAATACGTATTCACTTCTTTTCTTTATTTTATTTGCCTATATATGAGTAATTCAGAACTAATGCTATAACCTGAGAAAAATTTAACTTCTGAAACAAACTTTGGTATATGTATGTATTATTGAACTTTGCAATTCTATATATAAACAAATATAAGAAAAAGATTAAACAAAAAGAAAAAAAAAAAACGGAGAAACCCAATTTTTAGTATTCTTGATAAAAAAATTCAACTCGTAACCCCGGTTTAAATTAATGCATTCATTTTTGAAATTTGATGTAAATTAAAATTTAAATGCATTAATCCCGAAGAAATAACGCTAATGATTTTTTTTTTGCATTGGATTAGCATTATATTTTTCAGAATTAGTGCATTGAAATTTTTATTTGCAATAAATTTCAAAAATTAATGCATTAATTTTTTACATTTAAGTTCGTGCTTTAAATACTATTAATGCATTCAAAAATTAATGCATTTTTCACAACTCTGGCACGTGCACATATGAACAAACAACTTATTATGTTCACCCAACAAAGCCTTAGGTCAGTGTCCTACATATATATGTATATTAGGGCGGGTTGATTTGTATGGATGAAAAAAAATATATAAAAATCGTATAGCAAAAACGCAATCTACATTAAAATCAAACCCCAATCCGCGCCTCTCGACTTGAAAATTTTTTTCCTCTTCTTTCGCTAAAATTATATTCTTTTTTTGAAATATATTATGTTTTATTATATTGTATTATAGTTTATGCAATACAGCTTTTGTTTTGAGACTAATCAAAATATTCAATTATCAAAAAAGCAGTTGAACCCCAATTTGCATCTCCTCTGATTTGCGTTCTATATAAAAAAGAGTTAGAACACGTTTCACCTAAACTGCGTTTTGCATAAAACAAAGAATAATTAAAATAAAAAATAGTTTTTTTTTTTTTAATAAAATAGGCAAAACAAACTTCTTAAAACAGAAAAAAACATGATGCTCTAATCCAGTTTATCTCATCAAATTGTTCTCTTGAATTTTGGCTTTTTTTTTCGTTTAAGTGCGTAAGATACCGTTACCTCAGCTTTGCTTATTTGCTGCTTTGGTTATTTTATAAATACTGAAAACAATTTTTTGAGTGCAAGTTTTTTTTTATTTTGCATTTCCGATATTTTTTATTAAATTATGAAAGACATTTTTTTATCTATGTTCCTTATAAAAATATTAAATATAAAATTATATACAAACTTTTTTACTTGGGTGAATATTTCTTTTAATGAAAAAAAATTTTGAGTGTAGAAAACATATAAAGTGCAAAAGAACTACCTTACTAAACAATTTTATTTAGAAAATTCGATTTCTTTTTGGAAAAACCAATTTTTTCTAACATTTATTTTTTTGGCAAAGGCGGCCATATAAATTTCCAAGTCGAGAGGCGCGGATTAGGATTTTATTTTAGATACATGGTTTCTTCGGAGAATTTTCTTAGAATTTTATGTAGTTTACGTTTTTGCTATACGATTAAAAAAAAAATATCAACCCGCCCTAATGTATATAGTAGCATGTTCATATATGAATAACATATGTACATACACTTCATTGTGCAAATGGATATATGTACATATGTGCATATTAAAGCAATCGTGTACATACATAGGTACATACATATGTAGGGTATAATGAAGTGGTTGAATGCACTTACCTGGTTACTGCAGGGGGAGAGCTTAAGTTATTAAAGTAAGGGTTCCATTGATATGATGATCTTTGTCACCGCGATCACAAAGTTAACAATAAAATTAACAATAAAATAAGGAAAAAAATGTGCAAGACAAAAAAATAAAAGAAAATTATGAAAAGGAATAGTTAGAGGGGCGATTCCACCGTCACGGTGACACATTTTTACAGAAGCAAATTTTTTTCTTGTTTAAATTTAAGTACAAAGTCTTCAACAGTTCTACATTTTTATAAGACTACAACTAATTGGTTATTATAAGAGTTATTACAAAATACGAAAAAAATTCCAGCTAACTTGTATATGTAAAAAACTTGAGTTATTTTTTCTGTCACGGGTGGGACAAAAAAAGAACCTGCTTTTAGGAGCAGATATATTTTACCGAAAGCCTGCGAATTTACTTCACTTTTCTGTTTGAACTTGATGCCTTATAATAAAACAAAGAACCACGAATTCAAACAAAACAAAATCCACCATAAAAATTATTGTTTTATTATAAAAAAGATTCGAAATTCCTCTGTCACGGGTAGGACAACGTTTGTCACGCGTGGGACACGTACAAATTTTTATATGAAAAGGAGCTTTTAGTGTGGTCCATATTAAAGATTCGTTTTTTAAAATGTACGAAGCCAAGTTGAGGCTCAATTCACTCACGTTTTATCTTAGGATAAGTGCCTTTTATATAAAAGAAAATTCTAAGCACCGTCAGCCAAATTAATTATTAAAAATCACGCGATTTCCTAGCGTCTTGAAATTTTCACTTTTACCTGCTTAAATTTAATGGACTACAAAACTGCATATCTACCTAAAACAAAAAGTTTAAAATTTTTGGGCGTAATTGTTGAATTATTATAATTTTTGTAAAAAGTTTCAAATGTAGATTTATGTGGTTCTGGTTAGGTAATGTGCGTCTGTTTTATAAAAAAAAACTATATCATTAGATTAACAAAATAAAAAACCAAAACTGGTCAAAATGTAGTTTAACTTAATCAGCTGACCACAACGGTATATAGATAATGGACGAGTCCGCGCATCCCCCCTCCTCCCCTGCGTCCACCTCAATAAACAAATAAAACTTATCAGCCCTGTAAACCTACCTCTGACAACTGTCCCACACATAGCTGTCACGGGTGGGACATTCTTCTCTGTTGAATTATTCTTATCTAGCTACGACAATACAATTGTGGCAAATATTTGCAATGAATTTTTAACATTATGTAACAAACACGAATTATGTAATTAAATATAACAACTTTTAGCTTTTTTTTTGTCACGGGTGGGACAAGACCAATACTGCTTAATAATAACTCGTAATATAGATAAAGCAATCACACAATTTAAAATATAACACAATTTTATTAAAAGCAGATGAATTTTACTATATATTTTTCTTACCAAACACTTGAATTATGAATCGCAAATTATTTGACACAACCTACTTTAAACTCAATCATAAAATTTTCGTAGAACTTGATTTCAAAACGTAACAAAAAAGTAATAGAAATGCATTTAAAGCCTTAATTTGTTATTTTTTGGTTGATTCCAGATTTTTACAAATGTCTTATCCACACGTTTGTTAGTATTATAAAGAAAATAATTTTTGCACCGAGGTTCACTTGCCCATATGTTTAAATGCATTCAGATTTCGGGATTTCAGTAATCACAATTTTCCTTATATTTTGGCATCTCTAGTACTTACATACATGTAAATCACAGTATGGATGTCAGACGAAAGAGTTTATGAAAGCTTTAGTTTGAAAATATTTTGAAGAGAGGTACCACCTCCCTAAAACGTCGAATTTAGTTAACTTATAGTCAAGTTTTATGAAAGCTTTAGTTTGAAAATATCTTTGATTAGTGGCCACCTTTTCGAGAAGTTATATCGATCTAATTAAGTATATATGTATGCATATTATTAGAGGCACTTTTTGCGATGTTAATTAGATTTCCACCGTTCTTTCGAACTTCAAAAATGATTGGTCAAATTAAATACATACCCTCAGCCTGTAGATATGTGATAAAGTTTTATTTTTAACTAAGAACTTTTCTAGTCTCATCCCCTCAACCGGTAATACCACGGTCACAAATATCACATATAAATTTTTATAGGGTAATCTGAACTTTGACCCCTGTGCAACATGCCTTAACCGACTCCAATAGGGGCCAAAATTTATGTCTGATATCTTCGACGATAGTATTATCCACGTAGGGGTTGAGGCTTGGGAAATCTGATGTAAAAATTTGCTTCCTACATTTAAGGACCACCCTAATGTATATATATTTGCATTTACACAATTCCACAGTCTCTTAAAATAAACAAACTACTTTGGTTGAATAAGTCTATATCAGCACAGCATTAGCCATAGCAGGGGAAACCGCTTATCAAGGCCTCCTAATCATTTTATTTACAAATCAAGCCAAGCGCGAAAACCTGCTACAAGTGAAATCTCATTTTCACATAGACGCGCATGTACACTCACGTAAGCGTACTTATATATGTATGTACCCTGTCGGGAATTTCGTAGACGAGAACTAAAATAGCCAACTTTTGGCCAACTTATTACGGCTAACTTTTAATTGGTTTCAAAGTCATGCAGGGCCCAGTTGAGGGGATATGTATGTATGCATCTATGTAAAATTGTTTCACAATTTTCAACTTCGACAAAAAACTTGTTTTCAAAAACAAAAAATTTAAAACAATTTTCTATATACTAATTTCTAAAAGTAATTTTTCTGTTACCAAACGATATCGCCTTTAATATTTTATAAAATTTAATGAATGATATCTCATTTTGAATTGGAGAAGCTCACGTATATGCGAAAAAAGTGACGTTTTTCAAATTTTGTACATAATTTATTAAAAAAGGGTTTTTAAAAAGCTGAAAGCACGTTATGCGGTCAATATCTTCCATAAAACTGCATCAAATTGAATGACTAAAACACCGTTCTGAAGGACCGATTGAGGTAAAAAATTAAAACTTTTAATAGGGTTGCCGCCCGCTTAAAATTTGAGTGCTTTAAATATATATCGAGTCAAATATTGCAACTCATTCAGGGAATGGAACGCATTTAAATGCACTCTTAACCAGAAGTAATAATTTGGAAGAGGGTTGCCAACTATATAAAAATTTAAATCTCTATATAGAAGTATAAAATAAAGGTGTTTGCGTAATAGCGAGCATAGCTCTAGAATGAATTGCCATATTTGAGCTGTCTTTTTTTGTGTTTGTCTCTGCTCAGGGAATATTGAAAAAATTTCCCGAATAGAAAATTCCGCACAAAAATCTCAAAGTCTGGTACATAAACTAACTTCGACAATTTTTACGCGATTGCAATAAATGAGCTATCAGTTTATTTAAGAATAGATTTAACTTTAGATAGTAGTACATATTTTGCAATTGTGGAAATTATCGATGGCCAAAATTTAAAAAATTAAGAGAAATATGTTTTTTTTTTTATTTTACCCTCATCTAAGATCATATTCGATCTTTGAAATCGAATCCAAAATAGTCATTCAAAAACTCACAAATCTACAAAATCGTGTTTTCTGACCTAAATCGATAGGTTGCGACCTCTAGATGACCTTTAAAAATCTAGTGAGTAGGCAATAATATTTCTCATAAAAACGAATAACATTAGGAGATAGGGTCTTGAAATATCAAAAAAAAAAACATTTTCGATGGGCACCCTAATGTATATGTATGTTAATACCACATCTTTAGACTAAACTAACTAAATAGTTATCATGGAGATAATAGTTAACCTAAAATAGATAAATATACAAATCAACGACACCAAAAACATTCTATTAATTGGCACACTACAAGTGAAGTTATTAATAACCGATTTGTAGTTAGCTGAAAACAAGCTGTCTTTTTTTGCGACATGAACATGTAAAAGTAGTCAGTTGAATGCAACGTAAAGTAGTCGAGGCGTAGTCACCCTTAGTAGAAAAATAGTGAACATATAGTGCATTTATAGTTAGTTGAGTTCCCTACAGGGTATGTAGCCCGTTTGTTGTTGAATAGTAGTAGGTAAAAATCTAAATTCTAAAATGAAAAACTTGTTTCGGTTTGACACAAACTGATCAAACAAGTGTGAACATATTTTATACATATATATTTATAGTAGATTGTTTCGTTAGATGAAAACTGGCAAGCTAAAGCAAGCGCTTTTTCTATGCATTTTACTCTCAAAATGCATAAGCTAAAGTCTATTTTCCCATGAAAACACCCAAAATGTTCTTTTTGCAGATTTGCGGAAATAAAAATTGCAAGGTGTAACTTCAACTGAAACAACGCAAATCGCTTTCTGGAAATTGAAATTCATTTGCCCAAACAATCGAGTGAAGCCGTTTTTATCGAATTTGTATGAAATTATAAACATTTTGTTTAAAATATTAACAATATTTCAATTAATTTTTTCTCCTGATATGCGGTAGATATTTAAATATTAATTTATCCAACATTTTGTGACCGCACAAAGCCATTTTAGCATTAAATAAAAAAATTCTGATCAGTTATTTTGTTATAGACAGTAGACAGTGTATAGAAATAGAAAGTGGAATTTTTTGCATTCACCGTGTAAACAGACCAAAAGTAATTTCGGAAAGTTCGATTTTCGAAAATAAAAACTGCTTTCGAAAGTCGCTTTACATGCAAGTTGTAACTACTGCTTCAATCACTTTTGCAAATTCTTGAAACTTTCCAAAACTACTTCGCACTTGTCACGTCTAACGGCTACTGTACACTATTTAAAAAATAAAAGGCGTGAGTACCAGGTACTCATGAAATTTGATCTGTCAACATTTATGACCAAACATTTATGACCAAATGACCCCTGAAAAAGTCCTGAAATGATGCCGAGCTGATCTCGAACTAGTACCAAAATGGTCCCGAAAAGTCCTGAACTACTTCCGAAATGGTCCCGAATCACGTATGTACATATCGCACACGATCTTCAAAAGTGGGACAACTCAAAACTTGGCATTTTTGAAACTATGCACTAAAAATGTACACAGAGCTTTTATTTACCTTTCACTAAGAGCTGGAGAAATTTGTTGAAAAAACCTAAGGTAAATTCTCCCTTGCACATATAATTAGCATGTGCTAAGAAATAGTTTTTCGCATTTTCTGACAAACGTGTAATTTTAAGTTGTGTCACCTTTGAAGATGGTGTGCGATATGTATACCAACGAACAGAGTTGCTAGAGCAGCTAATTACATTTGCTTTCATTTATACTACATCGGAATTTATCTTAGTTTACGAGTAACGGTTTACGCAAATTTATCTGTCAGGAGCAAAGATGTTTATAAATCAAAAACATTTCACGAGTTAAGGCATTCTTTGGGTAAACAACACCGCACATTGTTAAGCAAATTTTTGCTTGCTTTAATTTTACACTCGCATTGTACTCACTTTTTGAATAGGTTCTCATCGTACCATGGCGGCATTTCTATTGGCGCCCCACTGTCTCCCTCTAACGCACCATCGCGCAGTAAATGATCCAAATAGGCTTGTGCATCTGCAGCTTCTATATCACCCGATTTATCAAATTGAAATGTGTCATTACGTTTACCAACGTCATCATCACTACTTTTATCCCCACTGGCGCGTCTCATTGCATTCGCTTCAACTGTAAAAATCAAAATGAAGGGAAATGACTAGCTTCATGAAAAATTAAATGATACGAAATTACTTTAAACAGCATAAGCGAAAATCCACTAGTATTAATATGTAAATATGTAAGTACACATGTACTTTAGGGTGGTCCCAAAACAGTAAAGTCGGATTTGTAATGCTCTCACATCCTAGGATTGTTCTATATCGACGGACCTATAAATTATAGTTGCGATGAAAAAATGGTTAAATAAACAATTGGGTATTATTATTGGGAATCTCCTCGCAGTTAAACAGAGTTTTCCGATAGAAAAATATTGATTCTTAAGAGTTATTTACCATTTCTACAAAAATTTGCTTTTCCCCATATAAAATACATGGAAAACTGTAGGCGCTTTGAGCGACCTCTAAACATTTTTTATTTCAAAATAAAGAAATAGTGATATATTTTTTTTTTTGCTATAGCACAAACCTAGGGGTGAGCGCATAAAAGTTCCGACTTTACTTTTTCACATGCATTTTTGGACCACCCTAATGTACATACATATATGTATGTTGAGTTAGATATGCCGCTTCACAGGTGGAACACGCTAATTGAACATACATACATATGTTGTACATAGTTAACAAACAAAAACAAAACAAAGTCTGTCGCGTGTAAACAAAGCTCATCTTGGCGAGAGGTGTGCAGCCAGAGCGGTGTTGTATTAGCCGGTTGCGTGTAGAGCACAATAAACAAATGCACTATGTCGAAGTCTAAAAAATTAATATGTGAAGTAAGTCATTTGGTATAACGCGACGCAACAAGAGATAGATACTACTCCAGCTGCACGAATTCATTTGGAGAAAGCGCTTTTGCCACTCTGCAGGTGCCAGTTTGCCCTTTTGTTTTCTTTTACCTTCTTCTACTCTTGCATTTATGTATGTATGTATGTACATATGTATTACGTACCCGCACATTCCGAATCGCCTTCTGTCCGACTATCCCTTTCTTTTGCCACATCCGCATCCATAATAACTTTACACTATTCAATTTTAGTAAAAATTATAAACTATCTATAGACCGTATGAATATTTATGTATTAAAAACTAAACTTCTTGTTCTGTTGCCTTTCGCTTTTTTCAACCATTCGCCAGCCCGAACACGTCCATTCTATTGAACAGCTCTTTGAAAATTATGTGATTCAATCGCCACTCTTCGTGTTATTTATCTTTCTTGTAATATTTTAGTAGTTGGCTTTATTTGCTATTCACTAAATGTAATGAGCACATCCGCTGCCGTCCATGGGAGAGTAGAGAAACTTGTAAAATTCGATATTGTTGACAGCCCGCTGGCAACATTGCCTCGCAACGTCCCATCGCATCAAACTTGTTTGCTATGTTTTTGTTCGGTTTTGTGGACGTGAGGGATGCCCTACATACTGAAGTATTGCAGTCTCAGTCTTGCCAATGTCAGACAATCACACATAATGTGCTCCGACGTCGCATCCTCTTCAAGACAAATACGGCAATCAGTCTCTGTGGATAGATTAATCCGGTACATGGGAAAGCGCTGCTGATTAAGACCGGTTAGGTAACTAATAAGTAACTTCGTGTTGGCTTTATTCAACCGATTTATATCTTTCCTAGCAAAATTATATCCAAAATCCTCTATAACGCGTTATCTTCCCAGTACTGACTCCATTCAGAGTTTGCCCATGCTTCGATTATGAGCCGGCAAAATCGTTGGCGACTTCGTTATCTTCGATGCCGCAGTGTCGTGGTACCCAGCATAGTAATACCGTGTTCCTTGCTGCCAAGTATTGGATTGGATTGGATTGGTCGCCTGGCTATCTGAAAATCAGGGTTGCGTGATTTATAATACGAGAGACCTATTTTATTTGTTATTTGATTCGTCGATCAAATAAGAACTTAAATTTATTTTTGATTTGATTTGTTGGACAAATAAAATTTACTGGTTATTTTATTTTTGCACGACAAATAAAAATAAAATTATAATTCGTCGGACAAATAAAAAAACTAAAATTTGTTTGTGATTTGAGTTGCCGGACAATCCAAATAAAAATAAATATTATTTGTGATTTGATTTGTATTGAAAAACCTCGAAAATCGTACTTGCTTTACATAAAATAAGTATTTTTTTGTTGGGAAAAAACGAATCAAATTAATTGGCTCGACAAATAAATTATTTTTTTATTTTTCCAAAGAATTAAATCACAAATAAATTGTACTTTTTATTTGTCCGATGAATAAATTCACAAATTGATTTTAATTTTTATTTGTCGTATGAATCAAATCACAAATTAATTATATTTTTAAATTGTCTGATGAATCAAATCCCAAATAAATTTTTTTTTTTAATTCGCCGAGGAATTAAATCACAAATAAATTTTTTTCATGAATTGATTCTTTCAACAGGTAGTAAACTTATCGCCGCTGGTAGATTTTTCCGACAGGGTGCTAGGATGATTTATTTTCGAACGAATATCCGTCATCCCTTGCCAAGTTTGGTTTCGAGATAAACCGGTTTCGGCGTTGTGCCATCTTCAGTGTAATTTTTCGTTCAGTCTGTCCAAAATAAGTCATAATTATTTTATATTATTTAAGATTTGACACAACTATCAATTTGAAATACATTTGGTTTTTGGATTTATGATGTGACTAACAAAAACACGCAACCAAGGCAGAAATTGATATTGCTAGTACCTCCCCCTGAAAGATCGTGGATCAAATACCCAATGAAATCGCAAGTTCAGTGCCAGGCAGGGATGAAAAAGTAGGTACAATTGTACCTTTTTTCGACGTTTGATGACTTAAAGGTACATTAGGTACCGTCACTAGATTTTGGGTACAATCATTTTTTGATCAGATGCATTTTTAGTTTTTTCTTTCTTTTTCCTTTACCGTGCTAATAAATTTACTTGTAGGCACGGGAGAAGCTCCGCTTTCATTTTGAAGGAAAAACAATTCTAAAGAAAAGTGGTCAAAAGGAAGAATGTAAAAAACGTCATTCTATGTATTATCTTAAACATCTTACATTGCATTTAGAGCAACCACTACGAAAAATTAACACTTTACTTAGCTATCCTCAAATTCATAATTTTTTTCTATTAATCTTAACGCTTGTTTTCACTAAGCCAAATTCAATGGCATATGCGGTCAAATTAGTGAAAACAAATTGTCAAATGAGACTAGAAAATGGTATTTTGATTGATTTAGATCAGAATAGGCCTTCAGGCGTGTACATGCGCTGCTAAAGCGGCTATTTGTAAGTTTTTGGCCCTTAATATCATCGATAAAGGTAAGACTAAAGGAAAGAAAGTTGTATCAAAATATGTCAACAAATTTTGTTGTCAAAATATGACATAATGAAAACCCATACAGTCCAGTGTCTAGGATGTCTTCAAATTTCTTATTTTCTTTAGATGAGAACTATAGCTATTTAACCCATATTCGCTTTTGGATTTCTGGATTTCTTTCGAAGTTACTTACGGCAATTTGATTATTTTCTCGGATAAATTAGCAGACTTTTCCTGTTGTTTTATGAAAAGCTGGATAAAGTATCTATAGATATAGGCTCAGTTAAAAAAAACCTAATCATGTTTAAAGTATGTACATCCATCTATTGTATTCATGTTTTAAATAAAATGTATTAAAAAAACTACAATTGAATGATGTAACTTTTTTAGGTACATCCTGTCTCACTTAGGTACATTTATTTTATGAAGTTAGGTACAATCTGTAATTTCCATTTTTCATCCCTGGTGCCAGGTCTAAAGGCATCCGTACCTGCTCTGCCCTCCATCTTTCATCTGTACCAGTTTACTTACCTGGAATTGCGTTCCAAAAAAGATTTCATTTAGCGACGACTTCAATGTATTTAAATTTATTTCTAAATTTTACTTATTAGGGGTTGTCTATTTTTATCCGCGCACACTATAATCGACTACTTGAAAAGTGGATTCGAAGAAAAGCTCATTTTAGTACCGCGAAACAATTCTTGGAACTGTTAGTTTTTTTTTGCAAATACTATTGACTTCCCATAAAAAACAAAACAAATGATGCTCATCTTGGTACCTAAAGCTCCGTTTCCCGTCTGTAAAAATATTTCTGCCGCTCGAATTAAATCTTCTTCAATAAATAAATATGTATACGATCATTACGAATTATACACATTTTTACAGAAGAAAACCTCATTTACATTTCTTGGTCGTTTTTTTATGATTTTTTTTTTTAAATAGTTAAAACTATTCAAACATTAAAACCAGCTCAAAATTCGTTACCCACATAAACAACTCACATACATAAGTAGATACATACATGCATACCGCATACCTACCATATATTACAACACTAACCGAATTCGGAGCAAACATGTTTATATTAAATTCGGTTTGAATCGAGCATTAAACATCATCGAACCTAATGCGCTGAAAGCTATGCTACAAACATTTGTTGCAACAAAAAGCGATACAGTGAATCAATACAGCAATTGTTGTTCTTATCTGTTAGAATTTATTTTTATTAATTTTTATTAATTTCATAATTTGCAATATAATTAATGTTAGATTTATTTACTATAAATATTTTGCTATATTTAATAATAGTATAATTTATGTTTATCAATAGCTTTTATTACAATTTATTTATTTATCATTGCTGTACTATGGCAGAGTGTTTATGTAAGTATGTTTTATAATATGTAAGTTTATTTGTGTGATAACAATTCCAGTTACAGCAGGCGTTACAGCTTTTTAGGCAGCGGTGATTTATGAAATCTTAGTAGTGTGAATAAATTATAAAAGTGAAAACAAGACAACATACCTATGTAGTGAAAAAATGAAATAGTAAAAAAGCATTACATATAAACTATATACTATATGTAGATGTACTCTTATTAGTTAATTTAATAATTTAATTATATTTTTTGTAAAAATAAAACGCGGCAACACAGGCGAAATGTTGTATCATAATTTATACAAAAAATTAACTGGCGTAAAAAGTTTGTAAATGTTATGTTAGTTGTTAGTCTTAAAAAATACTTTTATTTTATTTTATTTATTTTTTTTAAATTTGGTTGTTGGGTGAAGCATGAAATCATATTTTGCTGACAACTATTCGATACTAACGTCCGATTTAGATCGCTTCTTCACTTCACGTAGTCTAGCCTGGTAACTTTTAAACAAGACCGGGACAGTTTGGTCTTCAGGGAGTAGTAGTTCGCAGTGAACGAAGCTACGAAATGCCTTTTAATGGCGCCAGAACAGGCAATTAACGACATTCACAGGCAGACTACCACAATCTCCATCAACTCATGCCCTCAACGAAGTTCAATCACATCCTTCATATTGCTGGGAAGTAACTTCAGCTACCTTGAGAGACCCTGGTCTGTGTGGTGTCTGGCACAATTACACTCTGGATGCTATTTCAGATTAGGCTCCTACCTCTCCAGACTTGACGCTGTAGTATGCAACATATGTTCCGTACTGTTATACAGAGTCCATCATAGCCAGTATGACATTACCATCCCTTCATAGGACCCCTTAAACCCACTCAACTAACCACACTCTTCCTTTGCTCCACACTAAACCCCAATTGATCCCCGTATCGAAAAAGCGCTGGCGCCTAAGGACCTTACGCTAGATACGTTTCTAGTTATCGAAGAAGCGTTTGATAATGTACTCCCAGAAGTGATCGCAAAGTCACTGCCTCTTGTTGGGCTAAAGCGACCGCTGGTGGACTTTGGACATCACTAGATAAGTCGCTATTTATTTCTAACTCTCGGCATGCGTTCAACTCAATGGTGTGCTGCCCACTACGCCTTCTACAGCCCTAGAAAGCTCACTTGAACTTTCTGCCAGAAAACCTTTTTTGGGAAATTTCAGACAAGCTGTAATGCTTTAGGACTAAATGCATTAAAATAATGGAAATACTTTAATTTCGGTGGCATCTGTACTCTAACGAATTACCCTAACATTACCCACTTCAAGGACGAAATGAGAAATCTGGCCAAGCTTCGACAAGAGACGCTCATGCCAACTCATTCATCTAGGACCTCCTCTACTTAAGAAAGCGAACGGAATTATATCTTCTTAATAGGGCTGATCTCACCATTATCTACACCTGGAAGGCACCCATGCACCTAAACGCCGGTAGCCACTTCAACCCCTTACCTAATCTAATGTAGTTTTAAAGACGGTACAATAGCCAGCTAGCTAGTAATTAGATAGGATTTATGTCCAGCAAATTCTACTGTCCAAAGTCTGGAGCAGGCATTTATCACTCTTATTAAATTCTGCACAATAAAGTTTTTTCCTAAGGCTTCTCTAAGGCTGAGCTACAAAAAATCTAGGGAACCAAATCGGTAAAGTACTGGTGAAAAAAATTGCCAACAAACCGATCAGGAACCAGGGACCTCAGCGCAGCATTTTCCAGCTTATTAAAAGAAGCTATAGAGAAATCTTCGCTTATTGGGCCCCACTTCACTGTTGCCAGTCATAAATTTGAAGTAGTGAAGGCCTACATATGTCTACTTACAATTCAGCAGGAAGATCAACAATAACGCGAAGATCACTCTTCCGGCGAACAAAGCCTACACGTTTGAAGTCTCGTCATGCCCGTGTTTTTTTTTTTGTATGGCGCTGAAACGTGAACGAAGTCGAACATAGATGAGAAGGCCTTACTACATTTCGAGAGATCTATTCTTATTCTATAGCCCTGTTTACATGGGCGACGAAAATGAAATGGGTACATTTAGTTGAACGCATAGAAACGTATGAATGGCGACGCTCCAGTGAAAGGATCCTTCGAAAGCAAGGGCGCCAAGCGTCAAGAACAAAACGGAAAGGTCTACTGCAGAAGGAACCGCCTGCACGCGGGATGATGTACTAGCGCAAGTTTACGAAGAAAACAGCCGATTTGGAAATAAGAAAATCAGTCCTAAATACCTATCAATCCCAAAAATTATTAATTTAATATTTTTGGAATAATATGTATATGTAAATACTAGTGTTGGGAAGTACAGAGTTTTTTTGAGAATCGAGTTCTTTGGTATCGATACTTTTAAGGATCGAGTATTTTTCAGAGTACTGACTACTTTCTTTAAATATACACATATTGGTAACATTTCAGTGGACAAATCTCACAAACTGGCAGTATTTTATTCAAATTAATATATGAATCCCAAATTACGTCACTGGGTAGTTGAAAATTATTGAAACTGCAAATTGAGTACAATCCTTTCTTAATACCGTTGAATGTAAATAAAACTCAGTACTTTTTGAGTCTATTCGACACTTAATACTGAGTACTTTGAATCGATCTTGAGTACATGTATCAAAGCCATTATTGCAACACAGTATTTATGAGTACTGAGTACTTTTGGGTTCCTTTTTTGAGTACTAAGTGCTTTCGAGTTCTTTTGTGAGTACTGAGTTCTTTGGAGTACTCAGTATCGATACTTTTAAAAATCGGTTGCTGTCGATACTTTTGAGAATCGAGTTCTGAGTACTTTTGCCCAACACTAGTAAATACAAATGGGTTGATCCATGCCAAATCGACAAATGGTTGGAATTGACCATTTCCGATGTGGATGAATTTTGGCCAGAACTTTTTTTATCATATAACACAGTTCGGCAAAAAGAAAAAAAAAAATTGAAAGTCCAAAATTTCACAATTTCTCAAAAACTAGTGCAGCTACAAAAATGGTTCTGGCCTCTTTTTAAAGGTATTTGGGGCGATATAAAAAATACATTTAAATTAAAAAAAAAATAGAAAAACTATAAATTTTTAAAATTTAATAAATCGTAAAAGTTAATTTTAAAAATTGTTGGTAAATTTTTTGCATGTAATAACTTCCAGTGGTCTGAAAAGATCTTAAAATTTTCCATACATATATATGAATTGAACTTAAAAAAAAATTATTTTATTTTATATTTTTAAAAGTATGAATGTTTGAATAAAAAACAAATTGTTGCAAACTCCAAATTACTAATAAATTAAAATAAAATAAACACATTTTAACGTAACTTTATTTAGACTTTGTAATTTTTTTAAGATCAAAAATTCATATCTTTAAAAAACCACTCCGTGAAAATTTTAAGCCCAGTGCGAGGTATTGTAAAAAATGGAGCCACAATATTTTTTTTATAAAATTTGGATTTAAAGATTTTTAGTTTCAAAATTTTGTAATTTTTTTTTACCGGAAGCATTTTTAAGGTATAATAGTTTTTGAGATATTCACAGTAAATTTGCAAAATCCACGAAATTGTGAAATTTTTAACTATATGTTTTTTGAGTTTTTTTTTTTAATTATCCCAAATATCATCATTAAAATGAAGCCAACTATAATAGTTGTTGCGATGGTCAAAAAATAAACTTGCCAAATCTAAGAAATTTTTAAATTTCTAATTTTTAAATTTCGAAAAAACTATATGTTAAAAGAAAAGTGCTGGCCAAAATTCATCCAAATCGAAAATGGTCGATTTGAGATAAATTGACTCATATATACATTCAAAAAAAAAAAACTTTCAACCCATTTCTGAAAATTAAGGGAGAGTTTCAATGATTTTCTCGTCTTAATCATAGTTTTAGCAAAGTTTTTTTTGTCAAATTTACGCTGCGTATTTTAAGCTTGTGTAATATTTTTTTTTGTTTCCTTTTTTATCAAATGCTGTTTTTGCGCATGCAAATTTTCATTTATATTTATCTACATAATATATTTATGATTTTTTATTGAATATACTCTCGTTAAACTAATGCATATTTTTTATTTTTTTTTTGGTAAATTTGACTTATCATAAATTTCGAATTATAAATCATATTTTCTTACTAATAACACAATCAATACCTTTAGCCAACTTCAATAGCTGCTCACAGTTTTTATATTTTTCAGCTTATAAATTTGTAAACATTTACATGTAAAACAATTAATTATGTTAGTATTTTTCCTTAGGCTTATTGTTAATCTACTAAAACAGTCTTATTAAAAACAAAAACTAAACATTATAATATTATACATTTACTTTCACTTGAACTTTATATGTATTAGGATAAATAGATTTTGTTTTTAAATCACTTGCAGTTCTTACTGATTATTTTTCAAGTTTAGCGCAGCTGATTTTAATATTGCTTATGATTTACTATTGGCTTACACAAAAAGAACAATTTTTTGCCTTAACTCATATATTCATTCTATATAAATTTCACGTGATCTTTTTTCTCAGATTTTTTTATCTAAGCAATTTTAGAGATTTCTCATTAACTATTTAGTAAATTACAAAAATTCACTCTAATGAAATTACAGCCGAAAATCGAAAACTCGGATTTAACATTTCTAAAGTGGGTTCGTTAAACAGATAATTATGGAAACTTGTCCGGATTTGGCGTGCGAGTGCACAGCAACTACTTCGAAAGAGAGTCTTTAGAGCTTAAAACCACACCTGTGCGCTTTGAAAGAAGTTGCAAAGCCCTACTGAAAAACATGAACATGAACAGACCCTGCAGTGAAAGGCTGGCTAGCTCGTAAACTGGTTAGGGCTGCAGTGAAGGCTGACCAGCTTCACAGTTTTGAATAACTTACGAACCGGCGCTCTAGGGACAACAAGTCTCAGAGACTTAGATTCCAGCTACTAGGTCTGAAATCATAGGTTCGTGTAAATGCACTTGCGAGGTTTTAAAAACTTTCAAAAGAAAAAAAAACGTAAGTTACGATGTAAGAAAGCGATTTCCGAACAAAAGGATTATAAGTTTTAGTACTTAAGATTAACTAAGTAAACAAATTAAAGATAAATATAAATATATAACTGCTAGTAATCTGGTTCAGAATTAGTAGCCTTCACTGCAGGAGACTTACTCCGTACATGTATTTTCATCTGTGGTTTAAATACCTATTCAATTTGTAGCTGTAATTACATACATTAGGGTGTACAAGAATATCTTTTTTTTGGTGAAATTCGATGTGCATACCATATTTACTTTTTATCATCTGATCTAAATCATGTTGATATTGAAATTTTTTCTATGAAGTTATGCTGAGACTGTAGTAGTCGACTATATTCTTCAGTATAAAAAAGTTCGTACTAACAGCGTACTAACCCGAGAGAACTCTGCTTCTCAGTTGGCTATTTAGTTAAAAGTACAACTGGTTGGCAAGATATACTTTTGCTTTCACTTGATTTTAAAAGGAACAATTTCAGCGTGAATTTATATTTTCGATTTAGAAATGAAACCTTAAACAAATCCAAGACTGGTTTAAGGAACGGTTTAAGAAATAAAGGACAAAGGGCGTTTTTTCCTGTTACTGTGACTCTAATCAAATCCTCCCAGGGATAAGTGAGCGACAAGTAGAAGTTGGAAGGAGCCACCAGTGGAAAGGGGGAGAGGTATTACGCCAAGAGCTCATGCAATTAAGAAATCATTCGAATGACTGCTCAACATCTACTAGGGGGACGTCCGACCCCTCTTTTAGTTGCTTCATAGTGATATTGTAAGAGTTGACCAGGAAATACTCCTTCGAGTTCATCTAACCGTGAATTAAGAAGAAAATAGGGTAGGGGCGTTGCATTGACTACTTGTTGACCGCTCTTTCCAGCTCAGCGAACGCTGTACAACAACAAGAACATGTGTTAACTGCACCGCCTTTCTGTTCGAAGATGTACCGCAGCCGGTTATAGATCTTCTTGAGATCACACAGCCGCAACTTTGATTTCTGGTGGATGCATTGACAAGAGGCGTTGGGACTGAAAATAACAACAGATCCTACATACAGCGTTTTTGGTTTTAGATTAGCAGTTATCGTTCTTAGTGGCATCTCAAAGTATCGATGATAGTGATTTAAATGTGATCGTGTTTGGGGAAACAAACTTCTAACCTTACTTACCTACTTTGGATATCCATCTCAACGAAAATTCCTGCGCTAACCACTTATATTTCTTGTTTTAGGCCCGGATAGATGTGCTATACCAAGAACTAGCTAGCCTGGGAACCTTTGTAAAACTCTGGAAACCTCTGGAACTACTACTGGTTACAGCGGATTTTTGCTCGGACGCACAGTGGTGCAAACGTGAAATTTAATATTCAAAAACTGATAGATAATTAAATCCTTAAGAGTTTTAAGGAGCTACTTTTTTTATTTAGTTTTATAGTTAACGAGTTTTGTTAAAGAAAAAAGTTCTTATATCTGGAGAATTCGTCAACCAAACAAAACAAATGGTATATCCAATGAATGGCAATTGAATTCGATATATTTTGTTAATAGTAAGCTTCTATGCGAAAACTACTTTAGATTTTTTTTTTTACTCATTTCTTAAAACAACAAGTAGTTTTTAAGCAAAAAACACAACCGACTTCAATTCTCTAATAAAAATTTAGGAGTACCGTTAATTGTTTCATGATCCAATGATCGGATCTAAACCACATTAAAATGACACCGAAAGAAAAAAAAATACATACATAAAAACAATATTCCGACGAACGAACGAAAAATATATGAACGTACAAAAAAGAATGTTTGTTGCCCCTTATCGAGAAACTTGGGTACAGTTTAGTTATTTGTACAATGATTTTGGGTTGTTGTATCCAAACGTATCACCCGAATCTAAAAACTTTAACATACACGTCAAAGGATTAAACTAAAACAAAGGTTCCAAATTTCCGAGCTGTAGTTTATTAATAAATTCGGTTTGAAACATGCAGTCGTTTTGTAAATTTCGGTGTGGGTTCTGCGCAAAGATACAGTGGATGGCGTAGCCGGAGTTATGTGCACATTAAATGTTGTATACCTTTCACAGTAGAAGAGGGGCTTCTGCACTCTTCTCCGGCCACACAGAAAAGAGAGTTCTCATAAGTAATGCTTAAAATCCACGGCAGAAGGCAGAAGTAAGCGCACCAGGTGGTGGACCTAACAAAATGCATATTTTTAATGGCTTAGAAAAAGCTGTTATGGCATTGAGAACAAGTTCTTCATGCATAGGAGGAGTTATAGTTTGTGGCTCAACAATTCAATAAGAAGCTGACATAGATGCGTCCATGGTTACTCTGCCCGACAGCTCCGCATAACTTTGTGAATCCATTGCCACAGCGCGCTCTTACTCCGCTGCTATAATTGCAAATGCATCAGAATCCATAATTTTCCTCAAAATATGTAAAATCAACCAATTTTACTATAAACAAGCACATGGTGAGTGTTTTCTTAATTTATTTCCACTTTGTCATCCTTCATACAGCGGACTTCGAAAAACAACTGATAGCTGGCAAGGCTGCACATTTTTCCGCAAGGGCTGCAGCATGTCAATTTTTCGTTTTTCCCAACGTAGTTACGAGTTATGAATTGCGAAAATTCGGGTTCTAGGATAAGGGTGTATATCTCAATTTAAAAAAAAAATTAAAACCATCCAAAACTGTCGGCTGCAGGCCTTTTTGAATACATTATAAATTTCGCGTTTGCACCACTGAGGGAAGGTATGCTGTGATAGCAAAAGATCAGAAGATTGTAAACGCCATAGATGAAAGCTAGAAAGAAAATATAATCCCAAAGTATCAACGTGGTCTAACCAGCATTGGCAAAAGTAGTACAAGTAAAGCAGGGCAACCCAGATCCGCACTCAAGGTAGAGCAAGAGGCGATTGGAGACATGATTTTGGGTGCTATCAGCTGATTACTTTAGCAAGTTTTGTTATGTGACATATATGATTGCAAGTGTAGCATACCTTTAGGCACTACTTAGGTGTTGTGCATATCGAATTTAACAGAATATTTCCTCTTTAGTTCTGGGACACCCTAATGTGCATGCATTTGAAGGAATTTGCATTAGCAGTAGACGCTGAGCTTATATAAATAGTTGCAGAGGCAAAGCGATACCAAAAATTGCCGAGTCATAAGAAATAAATAGCTTCATTTACTTTTGAGCGATGTTGCATACATATCTACATATGCATGTATGTATGTATGTATATACATATCTACCACTTATATATGTATGTATACCCTAAGGCGAGTGTATGTAAGTGTGCGCTTTTAAGGATATGCAAAGGATAAGCTTACACACCTAACATTTCCCCCCAACAACTTTCTTATATAGCTGCGGTGAGTATTGTTGCATTTGTTGTTGTAGTTGTTGCTCCAGCTGTTGTTATTGTCACTGCTTCCGGTGTTACTGCTGCTGCTGTCACTACAGCCGTTCGTGGTGTTGTTCCAATAACTTCTGTAAAACTTTGCGTTGGCTCCATGCCTCTGCCGTCCTCCACGCCGGTGGTCAAACTTTGGCTTGAAATCAATTTTTGCTCAAAGTTATCACTTTTGTTGCTAATATTTTGCAACTGCTGCACTTCTCCTTGTTGTTGTTGTTGCTGTGGTTCGCGTAGCTTTTGCTGTTGTGGTATACTATGTTGACTATTCACTTCTTGTTGAAAGCGATTACGACGCAAAGTTTTTGCTCCACTCGCTGCTACATTGCCCACAACTAACGTGCCTCCTTCAACACCACTAATGCTGTGATGTCGCAAATGTTGTTGCCTATAGTAGGTTGGCTGCTGTTGCTGCGGATGTTGATGATGGTAATGATGTTGTTGTTTCCAAGGTTTACGTTTCAAATTTGTATGCGTTGACCACCTGTTTGGTCGAAGAGAAATTCAATTTCATTAAATTTTCCTTGAAAAAGAAGAAATGTGTGTACATTAGGGTGTCTCACCAAAAGAAGTAGCGGAATTTCAAAATCTGTTATTTCTTAAGACTTCCGCCAAAACATTTCTGATAAATATTTACCCTGTACTTGAGCTGGAATAATTGAAAATACCTCCAAAAACCTCATTATTTCGGTTCCGTTGATCAAATAAATAACAAAATTTTTTAAGCTTAAACTCTTCTAATATCTGACGAGACTGTTTGAAGAAAATATTTTTAAAAACTAATTTTATTAAAAAACAAGTAAGAAAGTCTAAGTTCGGGCGGAGCCGAACATTAAATACCCGGCGCAAGTATTAAATATATGTTTTTTCACCTTTCCGAAACCTTCCGCTAGATGGTAAGCCGGGGTGTATCAATTTTGAGTAAATTGGCCCTTCAATTTCGAAATATTGAAGTTTCAAGCATTTCTGAAATTTACCGTTATATGAGAAGCGGCCGTTATTTTAGTCCGATTTCAATAATTTTCAACGTTTTGCTTATATGTGGCAAGCACACACCGAGTTTGGTACAAATTGGTAGAACGGTTACCGATATACTTATATGTGATCATAAGTGGGCGGTGCCACGCCCATTTTCCAAAATTTTACCATAAACGTATTTCTTGGTAAAGAATTGTTGCAAGCATCAATTTTGAATAAATTAGCTTCAA